>NC_083467.1:21421501-21704001 GCF_030014155.1 Tachysurus vachellii
CAAACTGCACTATAAATGTTAAATACGTAGTAACACTTTATTATTAGGTCCACAGAGAAACATACAGTATACCGTACATATTAATGCACTCGAGGAATAATGACGAGTTTAGGTTAACTACATTAATATATATGAGATGAACGTAGAAAAACCATCTAACTCTAATTAATAATTAATAAAGATTTAAAGGCTAATTAATAAAGATTATTTACCAGATGAAAGGTGTGTCTGCTAACTTAAGAGAAAGTCAGCTAAATGAAATGAATCATCATTGAAGCAGTATGACAGGTATAAGTCTCTTAATTCAGTACATGTGCTGCTTCTTTATGTCGAATCAGAAAATGTTACTGGGGTTTAAATGCATGTTTCTCTTCAACACACTGTTTTCGTTTGAGCAAAAAAACTAGTGTGCTAGTTTGGGAAGTGAAGCAGTGGCTACGATCATCAGGAGCTTGAAGTTTTCCCTGAGTAGTTATAATGTTTCCTTCCACCAATCACTGAATAGCTGCAGTGTGCCAGATCTGCCAAATAAGTGGCGCTAATATGACAAACATGTCCGACATCAATCAGTTTCTGAAACTAAACGGATCACGAAGCAACACCCCAGTGTGTATTCACGTACAGCAAACCCTCTGTAATCAGAGTGAATGTTCACTACTGGATTGGAAAACAAATACAGGGCTACAAAGACAAAGCCCCATCCCTCAGACACCTCTCCTTAAAAACGTACCCACCACAAGGAAACTGAAGGACTTTTGCATTGGAATAGAAATGGTCACAAAAGACAGATATTGAATATTTTTGTTGTATCAAAAATGTACTGTATCGAGACACCACTGTATCATATTGTACCACATTTGAAATGTCCTAATGTTTATTTATGGACTGGGTAAAAGTGTTTAATTATAGATCTGAATGGATTTATTCAGTCCATGTCATGGAGTTCATTCTAAAACATGATACTGAGGGATTTGGAGTAATATAAACCCTAATGAAATATAAAGATGGTGACATTTCCAAGGTTATCTTCAGCTTGTTAAACCTTCCCTAGCTCAAAATGCTGAAATCGTCCCCAACAGAAAGCACTGTGGCGCTTCTCAGCAGCACCACTTTTAATAAGATTACATCTGATGTATACACTTTTGCAGACTACTGCTGCTTTGACCCTGCATTAACTCTCTTAACTTCTTTAAACTTTCTCAAATGAAAAAGTGTTTAGCACAAGCATCCTGTCTGCCAGTCCTGTGTAAGAGTTGAGTCGATTCAGCTTCTTTTCGTAAAAAGGGCCCATCAATAGATTATACTTGGGCTAGATGTGCATTAGTAGACAATCAGTGTATTAAAAGCTACTGGAGGAGAATATGAAGAAAATGCTGAGTGGCTTCCTGGCCAGCTTGCTTGTTTTTAATTCCCCTCATAGAACAGGAGCAAGCGGAAGTGTTTCCTTAGACACAAAGTGAAGATGAAACTGGATAAATCTGACAGACACGAATACGTCTCGGCATCACATGGGCAGCAGGGTGTATACTACTGTCCCTACATGAACTTGCACAGGAACTTGGTATGATTTCACCTTATAGAAGTGGAGAAGATTAACTAATGTGATACTAATAAGTACAGCACTATAGAAATGTTTATTTCTATATAAATATGAAATGAATAAATTATTTATCTCACTAACATTTTAAATACCTTAAAAAAAGCCATCTAATGATGCTGCACATGCAAAAACCATCTTAGCATGTGTCTTTTTATTGCATTTAAAATAATGCTATATTTCTAAATGCTATATTACTATTTAACATTGTTAAATCCTTTCTTTCTCAGTGCAGTGTTATTATCTTGTATGAGCTCTAACTGGGCTTAGTGTCACGTTTGCAAGTTTTGTGTCTAAATCTCTTCAAGAAATGTAGGTTAAGCTTCTGAGTATTTAATACTCATCACTGTGTTTAGTTTTTCTTTCTTTGCTGCTTTACGTGGACATTATTTATTTAATGTTTATTTAAAAATGTTTTGCTAGATTTAAACAAGAAACATGAAAATCTAGTTCGTTCAGGAAAAATGTTCATATCTTACGAGATCTTCTTTTGTGTAAATGTATGTCTAATGTTTTACTAATTGTAAACCTTAACTTGGCTATTTTATACAGTTTAAGTAGCGTATTTCAATCACATAAATGTAATGAAAATCGTGAAACTTAACTTGAAACTTAACATAACTTGAAGAAAGCAATCCAAAAGAAATCCATACATTAAAGGTGGGATGCACGATGTTTGAAAGCCAATGTTGACATTTGAAATCACCTAAACAAACACGCCCCTAACCCAAATGGGTGTCACCCTGTTTTGATAGCTCCACCCCACACATACATACTGTACGTAACCCAGGCAACTATTATGTTGGAACCTGCTGGGGCAGCAGGCCGAGGGGATATTTTTATCAATAAATGAACTCAATGAGTTATACTATGGTAATACAAATGTGTTTTTGTAGTACTGTGTGTTGTACCGTGAAAGGTTTAGCTCCAATTCACACAGAAGACGTTCAGTTCTCTCCAGTGCTGGAAAGCTGATCCTATATTAACACGGGTCCTGCTTCTTGCTTTATCGTAAGCCTTTTTTCGCTTTTAGTTTTTATCCGCCATGTCAATGTTTCAGTCGCTTTCTGCTAATGTCACACATGAGCACTGAACACTCTCTCCACCACATATTGACAAGACACGCCCCTTTCTGCTCATTGGCTACACGTTTGTTTTGTTTGTCGGCCCGACTCAGTTTTCAAAAGCATTTCTCAAACAACATGCACCCCACCTTTAAGACAAATAAGTCAAGCTTTTTGAATAGGACAATAGATATGTTACTCTATACGTAGAGGAGGATGGTAGTGTAGCGATGTAGTGGCTGAGCTGCATTACTGGAAAATTTATCCCATGATCCGTGAACATCCTCGCTAATTAATGGTTGATTATTATTTATCAAATATGCATTTATCAAACACTTGAACATAATTTTACTAAAAGATTGATAAATATGGCTGAATGTACGAAACGGTTTTAAAAATGATGCTTCAGGCATCAATAGGTAACTATAACCTAGAGTAAATAAAGCAATGATGTGCTAACAAAGTTTATCACATGACATTCAGCAACTGATTGATGAATCCATCATTTCATTCAATCCTTTTTATTTCATATTGAACTAGATTAAATCATCCAGGGAGATGTGTTCAAGCTTAAACCACAAGTCCATTACCTTTCTTGCAAGAAATACAGATAGAGCTTCAAGTGAAGGGCTGACACATTACTTTAGATCTAGACAGTGCAATAAAAAGAAAGAGTGAAAGGGGAGGCAGTGGGTATAGCCCTTGCTCTGGGCTGTGGAGACCTGGCAATGGAGGAAAAGGAGAGAGAGGAGGACTGGAGCTGAAGGGGAGCTGGCAGAGCGGCCTGTGCAAATCGGCAGCCATGATTTATTGCATTAAACACATCACTAGGCCTGTCAGTGTGTCAAGGGCCTGAGCATAACTTGACATGGCAGTGTTTATTGGAGACACCATGGCTCATACGACATTTCAGGGCAAATTACTGCCCGGGGCAACACATCTTTGTTTTTTTTTGTTCATTCTTGTTCTACACCGCAGCTTCAGCCTAAAACAGGCAGCTCAAAAACATCACACTGTAATTTAAAATACATGACTGAGAATCTATTCAACAAAAGCTCTGAATCTATGTGTTTTTTATATACAGTAGCATAGATTTTCACATTAGACACTAATAAATACCTCTTTTCAGTAATCAACCAGAAAGTCTCTTACACACAGCAGAGCTTCAGTCACTTGATTAACGCTAGGCAGATTTTGCTTTGTCACTGGCACAGAACATGAACATTGCACTAATAAGACACACGGTGACGCATTATACGACGTACTGTTTATGCTCACATTACGTAATGAAATTTGGTGAGAGGGGAAAAAAAGAACGAAGGATGAAAAAGCAAGCCACAAAGCGAGAAAGCTCCAAAGCAGCTTCCTTTCAGCCGTCATGTCTGGCAGGGTTAGTATGAGTGTATGATTATCTGACCTTGCCAAGCTGAGAATCTCCTGTCATCTCTGTGAAAATGAATGTGAATAAAACACTATGTTCTAAAAATATTCTACAAGACACTGAGATATTTATTTTATTTTAAAACATACTCCTTCCATCTTATGACACAAGGTTTTGCACAAATGTTGAAATCTACTACTGAATTCTACACCTTAATATATTTCATCTAAAACTCCAATAGTCCCGGACATGGACTCTTTAGGTTAATTGAGGAAAGACTGAAAATTCTGATTCATTATATCTGAATACATTGTTCTACTATGGTCCATATTCACCCTTGGGTACTTGCTTGTATGTGGTTGGCTGACTGCTATCTAAGAGTGGGTGTATGATTATAGACCCTCAGTTCTAACAGCTTTAGATGAGGGTTTTTGCTGCAGCGCTCGTCTCAGCATGGGCACTATTCTTCCCTCTCATTCCCACTCCTCCAATCCAGCCCCTCCCTTACCCTCGCCTTTCCTCCTCCAACCGCCTCTAAATCTGTCAGCACAGATCAGTCGCCCTTACCCAAATCTCACCCAGAATTATAATCACAAAACCAGCCACACTTATCATACAAAATCAGCACATCATATAACCGGTTATGAGAACCGCTACTCACAGGGCACTCACGGCATCACAGGGAAGGCAAGCGCTGAAGACACAGCCATTGAGATGCTGACAATTGTAAATGATATCGTCACCTTATGTGCGATGTTGCTTTTATGGAACAATATTGGATACTTTTAGCAAGCGCTAAACCGACAAAGGAAGTGAAGCCATTGTGCTGAAATTAGCGACCATTTTGGGATCGCTACAAATGCACTAAACACATCCGCAGCTGGCTATGGCACTAAATCCGGAGCTCAAATCTCCAAGTAATCTCATCAGATCATCAGAAAAGCTTCAATCCCATCAGAAATGACATGCAGACCACAAAAAAATTAATTTTCTTCTTATAAATCTCCAGTGCTATATTATAAATTCTGCTATACTAGAATTTCAGTACGATGTCAATTCTATTAGACATGTCTAGGTTAATATTGCACTGAATTCTATAACACCGTAGTACAAAACAACAAAAAAAAATATGTCTGATTCATTGTGGCAGATCCTGAATCCATGACGCTAATCGAAGTAACGATGTTGTGAAAGACCATGTAGCGACGATCAAACGAATGATTGCTGTTTTTCTCCTTTGCGGCAGCTACCAACATTACACATTGTATGATACAGTACAGTACAATCTACACTTAAGATTCTCCGCAGCTGTTAAAAAAAATGAAGAAAAAATGCTGCATTCGGCATGACCTCAACTCGAAAGCTAGCAATACAACCGAGCGGTCATGTTATAATGGCAATACTTTCCATTCACTGAGCACAGGACTCCATAGACTGCTTTTTTTGGTGAGTTCAAGGCAGGTAATAAGTTAAGCAAATGACAAATTTGAAATTTGATCTAAATAAGGGTTCATAAAACAATCCAAATCAAACAGGAGCACAACGTTAACCGAGAAACAAGCCATGAGACGATCGATCCGACTCATTTCTTGACAGGATGACCATTCATTTTGGTTAATCAGAGCTTCTCAATCTGACATAAAAGATAGCATTTGGTCTAACTATTCCATAAAAGAAGGTTCAGCCATTAGACAATTATTATTCTTAAGTATTTAAAAAACAATTAAAAAGAAGCTTAACAGGAATTCTTTTACCTTTGTATGGCTCCTAAGGGATGGACACAAATTAGGACGGTTTGAAAAGACTGAAATTATACAAATAATTGTATGAAGAAAGGATTTTCCACCGTCCTTTCTCACTCTCAGCTCTGACCAAAGCTGAAGTTTGATTGGCCCACAGAGAAGGTCACGTGGACTAGGCTCTGGACACGTGACCTTCGTGGTGAAAGTAAAGTACAAAAAAATCCCTGCATAGAAATGTCGCTGTCGTTTGTGCTACTGTATCAGATTGAGGTTAATTCTTGATGTAGAGGATGAGTGGTGGTCTCTGTGTGCCAGTCGAGCTGCCCCAGGGGCACTCAGGGCGAATAGGAGGGGTGGATAGCACCCATCACACCCGTGATAGTCATCTGGATTCTTTTGCAGGTCAACAATTTGATGCTCAGGACTGTATAGTTTTATCTATAGCAGTAGAGCTGAAGGTTTGTTCAATGAAAGAGAAAGGTTTTCTGTGACAATTGGACATCATGGAGTTCATCGCTTCAACGCCGCTCTCCAACACAGCCCTTAGGCTTGGATACACTAAAGACTTAGTGTTGTAACCTAGCTCTCTTGATGGCTACCATGATGTCTGATCTGCATCATAAACACTCCATCCCCATTTAATCTCCAGCCATGTGGGATTGCAAGCAGTGTCACAGATTCAGGCGGGATTATTAACCCCAGTGACTAATCCACTTCAGATGGACAGTAAAATGGGAATTAATAAACAACAGATAAGCTGCATTGCTTTTACCATAATGGGACTGGATGAATTTACAAAAGGGGTGATGATGGAATAATGAAACCACACAGTGAAGGTGGCTGAAAAAAAAAATCCTTTATAATGTAGTATACATTTTTTAAACCACAATTGTAATACAATTCCTGTGAAATCTCACGTCTCCTGTAAATGACATAGGGCCTGTGGCCTGTGGTCTAAAGATTTCGCCCTTGGGACGTCAACTCAAATGGAATATCACTGCAGTGAATTAAATGAGGGCGCAGCAGCCGAGGCTTTCTGTGCATTCAAACGAAATTAGGGTCATGAGCAATTTGTTTCCCATATAAACACACGTGCACTTATGGGTCTGGAAAAAAGACACAACTATGTTCACACTGAACCAAACAACAAAACAGCAAATGTTTGCATAAAAAAACAAACTAAAGAGCACAGTGATGACACATTTAATGTTTTCAAAAAAGAGATGTTATTACCTGTTGTCACTTAGCATTATAGCAGATATAAACAATCGTTCCCTCACTAGCCTCTTTAGTTTCTCTATTAAAGTATAAGAAATATGTACGAAGACTCTACCATGTTGGAAAATTTACCAACTGTAACAACTGGAGACTCCTTTCATAAACGTCAAACACTTTTTTCGGTTTTGTTTTGTTACAAAAATTCGCTTTGCTCACGAAATAATTATAGTTAAACTAGCACAATATTGTAAAGCTCTCATTTGAATTTCAGCCAGCACTTCTGTCAAAGCTTGTGTTAAACAGAAAATAAATTAACACCTCCTGACCAATCAGATTCATTAATTTATCAGTGTTAGAAGTGGTACAAGGAGCTGTATGTGATTAATATTAATATTAATATGCAAAAAAGTGCAATTTCATTTAAGGTATATTAAAAAAACTGTGCATGTCAATGGTCTTACCAGATACAGTACACGGAAAGTTCCCGAGGTTGATTTGGGACCAAAGGTGGTAGAGAGTAGGCACAATGAAGGATGAGAGTGACATCCTGGTCCTATAAGTAAACTGCCCTATTGCCCCAAGCAAGGAGACAAAACAGACAACTTACATGAAGTGGGACATGATTGGCCAGTGGGATGTTCAGGCACAGCAATAGCTTCATCGTCTAAACGTCAACTGAGCAAGCTAATCAGCCCAGACGAGCGTGAAGGACAGCGCGATCGGTGTGATAAAAAGACAAGGGGAGCGAGTTGGCTGTTAGACAGTAGATAGAACTTTACAAACGCTGATGATATGTAGAGGACACTTTTATAAAGTCATTGAGAGATGGGACATCTTCTCATACATGTGTTTTTCTCCAGGTTGTCACTCATGATTGACCTTTTAGCTATGCAGTGCTAAAGAACTTCCAACATCGATTGGTTGAGCAAGCCTTAGTGTCAAATTGAGCTGTGAACCTGCAGGCTGTAATCAAGCAGCTCATTATAGGGTTGGAACATGACCGTGGCTTGTCTGGCTCGGTTCTCTGGACTCCGAGATCAGTGCTGGACCTGATAAAATCTGTACATCACTTAGTACTGATGGAGTGTGTTAGCCCCTTCCACAAAGACTGACACAGTTCAGGACATACTTTAATGTCACTTTAATGACAATTTATTTCCATTGTAAAGTCACATCCACTTACTTCCTCAGTCTTTTATTCTCTAAAAGGTAAAAGAAGCAAAGTACTGTGGAAGTTTACTTGGAGGGAGTTTGTGTTTGCGTGAGTACAAACAGGGTTAGAGTGGAAAAGCTGTTGGATCACATTGTGGCAGCACAAAAGGGTTTGTTTCTATATTTGATTCTATAAGCTTTTATGCCCTCGGTCCACATTCAACCCGGATGTAAGTAACTAATGGAAAATTTCGCCTGACCCTCCACTAGGCCACATTGAGTGCTTTTATTACCGAAAATGCTTGCAGCTAAAACCAATAACGAACAAGATGGAAATAGAACAATAGAATAGCTGCACACACTCAGAAAAAAAATATATAAATTAATAAATAAACTAAATTCTACCTTTTTTGTGGCTGGTGTGGTACTATCTAGAGTTCACATTTAGTATCTTTATTATGTATATTTCAGTTACAATACAATTTCAATAGCTCAATCCATCGTGCCGTGAACCATCGTGTCTTCCGAAATACTGCTTGATCATTTAGAAATTATTTGGCATAGATGCAGGTTTAATAACAGAGATCTAAAAGTTCTCTGAAAAAATGTAATAGTAAAAAGAGAATTAACATTTTTATGCATTTATTTATTATTTATTTGCTGTTCAATAGTCAAAGAATAAATCTGTGTAAATAATGATATAAACAGATTGTAAAACCTTGGTATTATAAACATTTTATAACACTTTTTATAGAGTTAAGCTTACAAGCTGCAGTATTTCTATGTAAAAGATTAAAAAAAAAGTTTGAAATTTTAGAATTTCTCGTTCTTTTAGATCAACATAATTTCCAACAAGAATGTGACCACAAACAGGAAGGCAGCTAAAAATTTATTTATAAGAAAAAGCTTGACCTTGACCCTGTTTGGACCAATTTAAAAACCTAATCAGATTTTCTACTGGGTACAGTGTTGATTCCATGATAGCACTGTGTAACAATATACTGTATATACAGTTCAGGCTTTTTTCCCCATCCCGATTTTTTTTGCTATGTGAATGAAAATCTCCAAGCTGCAAAGTTCCTGGCAACTTTTTTTTTTGGTTCATAAATATTTGCTGATGGGGTCTTGAGGCAAAACAAGTACCTGACATGCAATACAAGGCTATTAGCTGAACTTGATGCGTTTATCCCGTGTTCCACTTTCTTCTCTATCATCTACTACACACAATTTACAGATCTCTATGTGGCTCCTCTAACTCCCCCACCAATGGATTCATACCTGGTTCTAAAAACTTGATAAGTATAAATAATATAATATATATAATATAAATATTACATTTAGTGAGTTACAATTTTTTTATTTTAATTTCAATTTATACAACTGAGTAATTAAGGGTTAAGGGCCTTGCTCAGGGGCCCAGCAGTGGAAACTTGGTGGACCTGGGATTCTACCTCAGGACCTTCCGATCAGTTGTCCAACACCTTAACCACTAGGCTACCATGTCCTATATTTTGCTTGGCCTGGCACATATGAGCAGTGGTGAGAAAGATATTAAGGGTTACTTTGTAAACAAAGCTGTGTACTGGAGTTCAGAGGAACCTGGTCAACACAAACATGCCTACATACATACCCCAGATGGAAGTGTAACCAAAAGTATATTTCCTTGCTGTACACAAATGAACCTGGGTTTTCTTTGATGTTGTGTTCCAGAACATTTCTTCCTCTGGGGTGCATCTATCAAAGATCCTTAGTCTAGATTGTTCCACCCTAATACACAGATTTTGGCATTGCATCCTAATATCATGGTTCAGCATGACCTCAGTCTGATCTTTTTTTGAATATAGATAAAAGGATAAGAAATCATAACATATAAAGCACACTTAATGTGTTTGAAGATGATCTGTTGAGGATAAGCCTCTAGACATACAGTACTCAGGCAGTAGGAACTATACTGGGCCCATGAGCCCAAGGCCCTTATTCTGGACATGCTCAGTTGTATACATGAGAAAAATGTAAGTCACTGTGGATAAGTTGTAAATGTAAATATAAGGGATGGGTGTATGCCAAAGCTGGTACATGTTAAGTGAAATCAGTAGCATCTATCCAAATCATCCTTTAGACTAGGGAATTCTGCTTTGAAGAAGAATTTTAGGGCAACTATAAGAATAATATCGACAAAGAGATAGCTGTATGCAATTGTACACTAACAAAGAAATGAGCAGTCTATAATTTTAATAAAGAAAGAATAACAACAACAACCCACCCCCCACCAAAAAAAAAAAAAAAAAAAAAAAAAAAAAAAAAAAAAAACATAACACCATTACAAAAAAGTGCATTTTAATGAGTGAATTGCTTAGTACTTGGTGGGAAAACTCTTGTTGGCAATCACAGAGGTCAAGTATTTCATGTACTGTAGTTGGCCACCACGTTTGCACACATCTCAGGAGATGCACATACTTGTCTTTGCAGATCCTCTCCAAGTCATTAAGGTTTCGAGGCTGACATTTGGCAACTCGAACCTTCAGCTCTCTCCACAAATTTTCTATGGGATTAAAGTCTGGAGACTGGCTACACCACTCCGGGAAATTAATGTGCTTCTTCTTGAGCCACTCCTTTGTTGCCTTTGTCATGTGTTTGGGGTCATTGTAATGCTGGAACGCCCATCGACGACCCATGCCCTGGGTGTGATTTAAAGGTAAAACAACCCCAAACAATGCATGATGTTTCCACCACCCTGTTTGACAGTGGGAATGATTTTGCTCGATTTTGGCCATAACACTTTCACCCAGTTCTCCTATGAATCATTCAGATGTTCACTGGCAAATTTCAGACGGGCCTGTACATGTGCTTTCTTGAGCAGAGGGACCTTTCGGGCGCTGCAGGATTTCAGTCCTTCATGGCATAGTGTGTTACCAATTGTTTTCTTGGTGACTATGGTCCCAGCTGCCTTGAGATCATTGACAAGATCTTCCCGTGTAGGGGATGGTCTTGTAGCCCATTCCAGCCTTGTGTAGGTCTACAATCCTGTCCCTGACATCCTTGGACAGCTCTATGATCTTGGCCATGGTGGATATTTTGGAATCTGATTGACATACTGCTTTAGTGGACAAAATATATGTCTTTTATACAGGTAACAAGCCAAGATTAATATCTCCTAATCTTGGCTCCTTACATGTATAAAAGACATACTGTATGGAAGCCTGAAATCTTGCTGAGTGATTGGGGATCAAATACTTATTTCACTCATTAAAATGCAAATCAATTTATAACTTTTATGAAATGCATTTTTTTGGTTGTTATACTGTCTCTTACTGTTAAAATAAACCTACCATTAAAATTATAGACTGATCGTTTCTTTGTCAGTGGACAAACGAACAAAAACAGCATGGGATCAAATTATCTTTTCACTCACTGTACCTCTTTAGCCTAAGAGACTAAAACGCTTACAATACCAATGAGAATATTCAGTGATTACCAATGTGAAATGTGAGCAGGAATAAAGGGTAGTGTATTTATGGGGGAAATGACTACTGTAAGTGAGAGAATAATGCTTTACATAAGAGCCAAAGGTTCAACATTCTTGTACTCATAGTGGAATAATAGCGATGAAATTACACTGAATACTTATATTAAAACTATTCTACTTTTACTGGAAATGTTATAATGGTGTACAATGGTGTAAAGTGAAATGGTGTACAGTGAAACAGGCAGTGGCTTTGGTTAAGGCAGTGGTTTACTGATCAGAAGATTGTCTGCTCAAGCTGACACCGTGCCGTATTATGGCTGATCCTGTACTCTGACCCCAACTTCTTAAGCCGGGATATGCAAAGTATTTCATTGTACTGTGATATACAGTATATGCAACAAGTATACATTCTGTAAGAACAAATACATGAGTATTCAGCAGATTCAGCCAGTGCTAATTTATGCCAGACAGCACTCCTTTTATAAGGCGCACATTTTCTATCTGTTTGTTTTTGTTATTTTCATTTTACCTCAAAGTATTGGATTGGACTGAATTGGATTCTGTTATGTCATTTGTTTCCTTATAGTATTAAAATCACATTAAAAAAAAATACATTGAATTTTATTTTTTTTGACAATGTTAATATAACCATGTTTCCATAATAATAATAATAATAATAATAATAATAATAATAATAATAATAATAATAATAATAATAATATACTAAACACAAGTTTAATAATTGTAAACATATTTAAGTTACAAATTCGGACATATCTGTACCTTGAAAATGGTCATCGTTATATTAATAACTTGTGAAAATAAGCCAAGCGTATAAATTAAACGTAAAGTAAGACGACACTAAACATAAAACATTACACCACTACAGTAGGTGGATATATGTCCATCCAGCCACCCATCCAATCCCAATATCATACTCAGCCTGCATCAAGAAGTCCAGTTATATCAGGAGGACTTGCTTTTCCTCAAAGGGAAACCACATCATGCCTTAAAAAGTCTCACTGATTCAGAGAGATTTCTATTTGTGGGCTATTTTTTACACTTCCTTGCATCTATACAAGCCATTTCTAATCCTCTAAGAGACAACCATTCAAAAAGACAGCATGGCCAGCAGCAAGCCAAAGCCAGAGAAAAGGCAGTAGAGAAAAGTGTGTGTATGTGCTTGTTTAATGCTTTTTATATGAATATGGCAATACAGCCCAAGATGAAGGAGAAGCTCCTGAAGTAATGCTCTTCAACCTCTTCTCACTTGGTAAAGTGTCTGACTCAGTTGGAAAGAACATGACCCACACATGCACATACCTACCATGAGAGTGTATCACTCACTATTACTCAATTACATTTCACACTAAAAGTAAAAACAGTGGAAGTATACAGTAAAAGTAAACAAAGAGGGCCATAATATTTTATAAAACACTCATATAACCATACTAATCGACTGGATGTAATGAAGTTATTTAGAGAGAGCCAAAGCCAACTGTTAGTGGGTGGGATATATGGCATGTGGTAGCCTATTGGTTAAGGTGTTGGGCTACCAAATCGGAAGGTTGTGAGCTTAATCCCAGGTCCACCAAACTGCCACTGTTGGGCCCCTGAGCAAGGCCCTTAACCCTCAATTGCTCAGCTGTATAAAAAAAAAGAGAGATAATGTAAGTCGCTCTGGATAAGAGTGTCTGCCAAATGCTGTAAATGTAAAATATATTATGCAGCAAGTAAACATTTCATCCTCAAATTTATTTATCAAAAGTGGTCTATCTAAAGGAAGCAAACAGTGGTGAACCAAAGACAGGGTCATTGATGCATCAGTATCATATACAACAGTATTATAGCAACATTAATTTTGGCAGACTTTGTTGCTAAAGTTTTGTCAGAGTTGGAAGCACAGTTAGACAAAGTTGTATAGAATGTCTTTGTGTTCCAGCATGACAACTGAGCATTGCATCCTCACTCATTTTGAGCTCTGGCTGTAGAGGAAATAAGCAACCATCTTAGATTCTAATATACTCTCTTCTCCTTACTCTCATAAGCAACCTAACTAAATATGGATATACTGTAGTGCACGAATATGTAAATTGTAAAGCATATTCATTCCTCTTAAATATGCATTCTTTTTACAGATGTGATTCATCAAAATAAGTTCAACTGTTTTCAGATTTGTTGTATATCCATATAAATTCTGACTCTGTGATATTTTGTGCTAATAGCTAATATCACGGTTGAATTGCACCAAATTAGATCACATTACTTTTGGAATTTAACTGCAGTATGTGAGAGATGAAAAGCTAAATAATGTCACAGTAAACTGAGATGAGAAGTACCAGTGACTGCACTTCCAACAAAATGACATCTTAGCCAGACAAAACATCTAGACAAAACATCTAGACAAAATGTCTAGACAAAGACGCACGTATTATACTATCTGCCAATGGAATAAAAAAAGGAACGCTTACAATGAGTAAAATGTTGCAAAAGATTTAACCACCTTATATTTGGTTTATGATAATCCTATAAATGGAAATACTAGGTATATTGAGCTATATTCAATATTCAATATTCATTTTCACTTAGTATGATTAAGCAGCAGTGACTATTGACTAGGAAAATTTTAATGCCATCTCAAAGGAGAGGTAATGTACAGTAACATAGACTGTGTGACACAGTCTATTACACAATATGAGTTGGATTAATGAATGTGGGGAATTTTGCATGCTCTCCTTTGTCTGTGTGGGTATTTTCAGATTCTGTGATTTCCACAAACCTTCTAAAAACATGTCAATGGGGACTGAATGAAACAATAGTCACACTGGAAAGCATTTCAAACGTCTCCCAGGCCACAACAAATGAGTCTTCCTTGTTTAACAAGGAACAGACTGACTCTGATCACTGGACAATGTCTAAAACTTCTGCAAATCCCAAACAGAAAGATTCTATATATCTACACCAATTAGAGGCAAAAACAATATTTGGGCATAATGGATGAAGGTGCTTTAAGCATAATAAGCCACACAGGGAGGTCTAGTCCTGAACTTTAGATGATTTAGATGGGGGGTGGGGGGGCACGGTGGCTTAGTGGTTAGCACATTCTCCTCACACCTCCAGGGTTGGGGGTTCAATTCCTGCCACCGCCTTGTGTGTGTGGAGTTTGCATGTCCTCTCCTTGCCTCGGGGGTTTCCTCCGGGTACTCCGTTTTCCTCCCCCGGTCCAAAGACATGTATGGTAGGTTGATTGCCATCTCTGGAAAATTGTCTGTAGTGTGTGAGTGCGTGAGTGAATGAGAGTGTGTGTGTGCCTTGCGATGGGTTGGCACTCCGTCCAGGGTGTATCCTGCCTTGATGCCCGATGATGCCTGAGATAGGCACAGGCTCCCCGTGACCCGAGGTAGTTCGGTTAAGCGGTAGAAAATGAGTGAGAGTGAGTGAGAAATGTTTGACTTACACCTCCAGGCTTTGGGGTTCAAAAGGATTCAGGTACTTCCAGATACACCAGTTCCCTTCTGCACTCCAAAGACATGAGCTGTAGGCTGATTGTAATCTCTAAATTGTCCATAGTATGAGAATGAAAATGAATATATATATATATATATATATATATATATATATATATATATATATATTTATATATATATACACATACACACATACACGTGTGTATGTCTTGCAATAGATTAGCACCCCATACAGGGTGTCCCCTGCCTCGCACCACTAGTTCCCTGGAATAGGTTCCAGGTGACCCAGTGCAAGATAAGCAGTTCAGAAAATGGATGGATAAATGGATGTTAGGCCAAAATTGAGTCTGTAAAAACGATTGATCTGGGCTGACAAGTGGCACAACAGAAACGCTTTGGCCTTATGGTCAAAGTAAAATAGGTCATGCTCTCTGGGTGGGAAAGATTGCATACACTCTCTGCCCTGTCAATCACAGCAGCACCAGCTAATCATGGGCATCTGTTATCCCATGTATATGCAGAAGAGTGTGTATAGTGCTTCAGCAAGATGGGTGACTCAGAAGAAGCATGTGTTAGCCTTCACCCTCCCTGGCTAGTAGCTGTCATTTGATAAGGAGCTGATTGGGTGGAGGGAATTGGCAGCCGACCAAATTGCAGAGAAAATATGGAGAAAACTCCTTTGTTCACTTCAAAATGAACTGGATGCTGGATAACTGTGTTCTTAAAAACAACACATGATTGTTTTACATAGTATGTAGATATTGCTGTAAGACTTTTGATTTGTTCCAATGTTCACATGTATATCCTACATACAGTATTTAATTTATACTAAAAAACACAACCAAAAAACCCTTATTTTAAGACAAATCCAGACCGGCTTGCCTTTCTGGATCACATAGTTCATGAGTCTCCTTCACTTCAATTTTGATGCAATTTTGAACTTTGACACCTAGAACATTAAGAATAATGTTGTGTTAAGTATTCGCTCATCTCTCTGACATCAACAGCTTTGCCTTCATCTTGAGTACATCTGACAAGTGCATTATTTAAGTCAAAATTCTCAGGCAGCAGAAATCAGTCAGCATAATCACAATGAAACAGAGACGTAATTTTGTTTGCAAATTTCTAGATATTCGCACAGGATTATTTACGGTAAACTAATGAACCAGATAAGAGCAGAGCATGGAACATTTGCATCAGGTCTGAATTAATCTCCATCCTTAATGAATTGGTAGAATGTTTTTTTATTTTATTTTATTTTTAGTACTCTCACTTTATGTTGTTGTGATCCAGAGTAAAGATTTAATACATGAGGATGAAGTCCTTAAAATCCTTAAATTATATTTAAAATCCTTAAATTGAAATCCTTAAATTATAATCGGTTACATAAATTTGAAAAAATAAATAAATAAATTTGTGCAAATGCTGGTACACTTGTACACTTAACAATTAATGGATTCGTTTTTTTCTTTTTATTATTGGCCAGAAATTATTGTTTTCACAGCTCTGTTTATTCCTAAGATAGCACAGGTGTGCCAACATGTGCCAACATGTGCCAACATGGCAGACTGGAGAGTGTGCCCAGACATTTCTCTTCAAAAACCACTCTATGACATCTCTGATACGCAACAGATAAATCAATCTTGAAACAATTAATGGTGAGATATTATACAATATATTTCTTTTTGCTTTCACGGCATGAATTCAAAGAGATATACTATCTTACATTGTAAAAATATTTCAGGCAGAATTACTTGATTATATATATATATCACACTTAATATATACTTATATATACATATATAAATATATATATATATATATATATATATACTTAATATATCACACATAAACACACTTATTTTAAGTTATTCTGACATGATCTCACATGTGTGACCTTTATTTTGGTACCAGAATTATTCAAATGTTGCTGTCCTGCTCCACTACAAGACTTAGGAACTATGTATATAAATAAGTATAAGGAATATGTATAAGGTTTTTACTATGTTACTGTTTATTTTGGAATCGTATTGCTCTGTATGTTTGCTACTGGAAGGTTGAATTTCCTCCAGAATCAAAAAAGTAAGTAAGTTACTAATTAAGTAAGTAAGTAAGTTAGTAAGTAAGTGAGTGAGTGAGTGAGTGAGTGAGTGGGTGGGTGGGTGAGTGAGTGAGTGAGTGAGTATGTATGTATGTATGTTTGTATGTATGTATGTATGTATGTATGTATGTATGTATCTGTGTATGTATGTATGTATGTATGCATGTGTGTATGTATGGATGGATCTATCTATCTATCTATCTATCTATCTATCTATCTATCTATCTATCTATCTATCTATCTACTGTAGCTACCTATCTATCTACACCCTGTAGTTTGTGAGATGTACTCATTTGAAACTGAGCCGGTCTTTTTCAAAAATAGGCCTCGGTTTGATCAAGTTAAAAGAATTGTAGATAATATAGAATAATTACACTATTGCTCACATTGCTAGGTTTTTAGGAGGTGGAATTAAACCAGAGATCCCAGAAAAAATCCATGCAGACAAAGTAAAGTATACATATGGTACAACTTTCATGACAATTCCATAATATTGTCCTTTCCACTCCAGTATTTGGAAATGTAATGTATTGAGGTGTGAGTGATATAAATGCATACAAGCCAATATTCGGCTAATTGTTGTTTGCAAAATGACAAATATGTCTGCCATGTCTCCTGGTTAAAAAACCCTAGAATAGAAAGGCACTGAGTGTGCATGGGTATGCTGTTTAAGCATTTTGTTGACACCTTTAAAAACAGAGCAGGTTGCTGGCAGAAAACAACTAAATCAGCAACTATAATAAAATCGCCCGATGAGTCACTAATCACTCAGCAAAGAGTCTCCTGCAGTCCTTACAAACATCTGTGTGTGCTCAAAATCTCTTCAACCCAATCACTCTTTAGTGCATTTGTGATTTTAGGTAGCAAATGAAAAGACCACGGGAACAATACAGAGCCATTTGCAGTTAAAGGGACAGAGGATTACTTTTGAACTGAAATATGGTAGGTAACACTACCTGTAAATAAATAGAATTTAATACATTAAGAAATAAATAACAACTTTATGAAATGTTGGGGGGGCACGGTGGCTTAGTGGTTAGCACGTTCGCCTCACACCTCCAGGGTTGGGGGTTTGATTCCCGCCTCCGCCTTGTGTGTGTGGAGTTTGCATGTTCTCCCCGTGCCTCGGGGGTTTCCTCCGGGTACTCCGGTTTCCTCCTCCAAAGACATGCATGGTAGGTTGATTGGCATCTATAGAAAATTGTTCCGTAGTGTGTGATTGCGTGAGTGACTGAGAGTGTGTGTGCACTGCGATGGGTTGGCACTCCGTCCAGGGTGTATCCTGCCTTGATGCCTGATGACGCCTGAGGCACAGGCTCCCCGTGACCCGAGGTAGTTCAGATAAGCGGTAGAAAATGAGTGAGTGAGTGAGTGAGTGAAATGTTCACCCTTTTCCAAATCCCCTGAGAATTATTTCACAAGATTTCTGGTTTCTGTTGATATCAAACCAAACTGTATAAGAGTTTAGTGCTGATCAACTATTTTTGAATTAGTAAAAGTGGATACAAGTTAGTTTTAATTACTCCGAACTATGAGCCTCAATATACTATAAAAGAGTCTTCTCCAACTTTCGTCTTTTCCCGTTAGGGGTTGTTACAGCGAATTATCAGTTTCCACCTAATTCTATCCTCTACATCCTCTACTGTCACACCAGTTACCTTCATGTCCTCATTTAACACATCCATATATCTCCTCTTTGGCCTTCCTCTTGACCTCTTAGCTGCAGCTCCATCTCCAACATCCTTCTACCAATATAACCATCTCCCTCCTTGTACATGTCCAAACCATCTCAATCTATCCTCTCTTATGTCCCCAAAACAGCCAACCTGAGCTGTCCCTCTGATGTGCTCGTTCCTCATCCTCGTCACTCCTAAAGAGAACCTCAACATCCTCATCTCTGCTACCTCCATCTCTGCCTCATGTCTTTTCCTCACTGTTACAATCTCAGGGTGTCTTGTACTGTAAAATAGTACAGTATATTAGATTATTTACCTCCTTTCATTGTATTTGTGTAGTTTTTTCAGTATATGCTAATTTTATGCTAATTTGACAACATATGTTATCCATAAAATGTCTCATCAGCATTTTCTGTCTGACTTCTTTGGACTCTTAGGTGAGTGTTTATTTCAGTGAGGGTGGCCTAAAAGAGTAAATGAACATAACAATGAAGATATAAACCACACATTTAGTAGGTCACTTAAATGATCCACCTAGAAAGTCAATGAACTAGTGGAATTTTGAGGGTGAAAAGCTTTCTCAGTGTATTGACTTGTCCTTTGGTCTTAAAATGCCATAAACTTTAGCAAACAGCTCAAAAGCCATTTGAAAAACTTGACTTCTCACTTCTTGACTTCTTCTGACTGTATTTAATAATCTCTCAACTGCTTTGAATTTTTGACTAACCTCAGACTTAAATGAATACTTTTTTTTTTTGAGTGTGAAAGGAGACCAAACGTGATCTGTGTGACCTTCTCAACTTTTCATGATCCAACGTGTGGAGAAAATGCCAATGGCTTCGTACGAGCTATTTTTAACGCCCATTCTGCAGTTTATGTCTGGATTACCCTTCAGTGAAAGCTGCCAATGTGGCGAAGGCACTCACAATGACAAAGGACAACAGCTCCCTTGAGAGTTCCCTCAGAGGTGACAGACGCCGCATGGTGATGGGGAAGTAATGTGCTGCAGCATCAGCATGGGGAGAGAAAGGAAATCTTGCGGGACTGGGAGACTGGGGAAAGTTCATTTTTGCACCCTAAATTAAAGTATGGTAGTAATGGAATGGAAGTAAATGCATTTGTAAATGATTAACATACCGAAAAGCACATCAGAATCTATCTATCTATCTATCTATCTATCTATCTATCTATCTATCTATCTATCTATCTATCTATCTATCTATCTATCTATCTATCTATCTATCTATCTATCTAACTAACTATCTATCCTTCACATCAAAATATTCCAGATTATGTTATAAAATTTAATCAACTACCAGCAACGATGCTGCGAAAAAAGATTCATCAATCCACCATTTTCCCCAGTTTAGCTTTCAACACTCTAGTACATATGGTATCATATGGTATCATGAAGATGTCATTTCCTCATTCAACTAGCATATTATTTTATCTTTTTTATAAGAAATGCCTTTTGGAAAATAATTTTTTTCACTTTGCCCACAGAAGTTTCCCTTGGCTTACAGAATTAATCCAGTAGGTTCGGATGGCTGTAGATCGAGCCTTAAATATTTCAAATGAAAAGTCTGAATATCACCACTGCTCCTGTCTGGCATCCACTCAGAATGTTTGAGAACATCATATTTATCAGTGTAACTGTACACATGATGTCATGATTCACACAATTTCTCACCCCGCCTGCTGGCTACATCAGTGTTATGCACCCTAATGATTGTATTTTATATCATAATGTGTTTTGTTTTCAGTTGGAAAAGCAGACAATCTGCCAGGATGTTATTCATGGATCATAGTAAACAAAAGCACAAAAGTTATTCACAGGTGATTCCAAAACCTGCACCAACACAGGATAAGACTGGACCCATGGATCTGGACTGACACCAGATCTGTCATTAGCAGCACTGCAGATTTTCTCATTTATATTCTCAGTCATGTCATACATCACATTTTAGATAGTCGAAGTCTTGGGTGAAGGACGGAGATGACAATCAGGTCATTAATAAAACTTCACAAAGACACTCGGCCACAATATTGTTCAGTGTAGCTTGTTGTTTAAAAAAATGAGACTGAACTTAATCGGTTTCTCTTTTACCGTGCAAATGAAAGCTACAGTAATATTACAGGTATACGTGTCAGGAGTGGTGGAGTATGCAAATATTCCTACAGTTCCTGAATTTAAGACATCGATAACCAATCTTTCTACAAAATAAACACATCAATTGTGTAGTTCTATGGCCCGAAGGATGAGGAGTGAGGAACTCCAGCATGAAAACATTACAGATCCCAGCAGATGGTGAACCTCAGGCATGATGCCAGATTAGCAGAGCATCATGCAGGGTTCTGAGACAAAAAGAGCAGCAGGAAGAACAGAAACAGGAAGAGGAATAAAAAAAAACTCACCAGAGTAAGTGCAGGGTCGGGGCTGTCAGGTCATAAATGGTCCGATCGGGCCGACAGAGAGCACAGCTGTGTCGCAGTGTGGATCAGCGCATCAGCCTTTAGACTTCTTTCCAGGTTGACAACCGGCCCATTCTGCAAATAAAATCATACAAATCTCACTAGCAGTGACGCATAGATCATTCCTAGCTTTTTAGTTATGCTCGGCCACCATACGCAGCAAACTAGCCATGCCAGGGCCTCACTGCAGCCAAAGGGACTTCGTGACCCAACAGCATGCGTGAACACACACAGGAACCATATGGATGCCGATGTGCTTATCATACGCTTAGGTGGCTTGCCTCATTAGGAACATCTCCACAGATGTAGTAAAAAGGTATTTGCACAAGCTTATGTCTCTAATTAATTAGGAAGACCATCATGTTGAAAAAGAATATAAAAAAAAGAACTGAGAGAATTGACACTCCACATTTCTTATATACACGATGC
Source organism: Tachysurus vachellii (assembly GCF_030014155.1). Classification (NCBI taxonomy): domain Eukaryota; kingdom Metazoa; phylum Chordata; class Actinopteri; order Siluriformes; family Bagridae; genus Tachysurus; species Tachysurus vachellii. The sequence continues at coordinate 21,443,267 of NC_083467.1, forward strand.
ATTAGTGCGTCAGTATTCTTCTTTAGTTTAAAGTATCCTTATGGAAAACATCCATTTTAATAAGTAATGTTCTGTATGAAGTGTATGAAGTTTATTAAACTGTATAAAGTTTATTAAGAAATCTAAAACTGCATGACAATGTACCCATGTAGAATGCATGCAAGTTTATTTATTTATTTATTTATCTATTTATTTATTTATTTATTTATTTTCATTAAATGCATAACGTTTTATTCATTTCAGCATGGCCAATTATTTTGTTTATGCTTTATACATTTGGGTTTAAAGATCCAACGATGAATGAATGAATTTTAATTTAATTTCCTGATATATATGATTAATGCTGATTTTTCCTATAGAGTGAAACAACCCCTACACTGCTATTTGTCAGTCTGCTTCACTGACACATTTATATATGCAAACAAGTTTGATTCTTTACCCTTTCATCCCTTTTCCCACTAAATGTCTTTAAAGGCCACTAAAAGGAGAAAAGACAAAGGACAAAGGACACATCATCCAGTGACAGTAAAAAATTACATGAAAAGACAAACTGTACGTTTTGTGGTTTCGGTGTGAATGAATATTAAACATATACTGTATTTGACGCAAAGCCCTACGCCCCCCTATCCCCCCCCCCCCCCTCCACACACACACACACACACACACACACACACACACACACACACACACACAGAAACACAGCTCCATGAGTCAAACAAATAAATAAATATAAATTACAGTCTAACCAGAGAGCGATCCAAAAGGTCTCCTGGCTTTTCTCTTCCAGGTCATGTGACCAGGTGCTGTCACACTTCCAGAAGCCTGAGGACAAATCAGTCTGTTCAGTACAGTTCTACCTGTGGGGAAAAAAAGAGATGGTGTAAGTGTGAACAGAAGAGAGGATTCGTTTACAGTGTTTATAACTGATAGAATTGACATAGTACCTAAGCCTTGTTTTCTTTTAAAGGGATTTGTAGATATAAACAATGGATTCCTTCTTTTCCTTCTTCTCAATAGGAAGTTCTGTAAATTAAAGAAAAATCACAATGTCAACAAGTACATCATTGCATCTGTAAATATAAAACTTGTGTTTATATTAAAAAATAAAGTGTTTGTATTGTAAATGAACCGTAATCATTATCAATCAGGAAGTATAACACAAATCAGGAAGTACAACACAAATCAGGAAGTACAACACAAACGCAAGTGCTTTGTTAAATGACTGTTTAGGTGTCAGAGAGGATTTTTATTTAAACCGTCAGCAAATATAATACCGAACAGAATATGCACAAAAGATCCATTTGTTTCATTAGACTTCATTCATATTTGATGGTAGAATTTGAGCTGTAATTCTGACTGACAGTTTTCTCCCCTCTAGCATCTCTGTATAATATAGACAATTATTTTGACCCTGTGTGAAGGAAGGGAAAAAATAGTAAAAAAAAATGTTTTAAAAAGCAAAAAACATTCATGCTTTATCAGTAAATGTATTCGGATGAGAATGATACTAAGAGTCTTACTAATCAACCGAACACTACAACAATACACTTAAAGGTTTATACATTTTCCCAAAGAGTTTCCCACAAATTAAGCAGAAACTGTTTCATCTAAAAATGTAGTTTTACCTCCAAAAGGATGCATTATACTGATTTAAATCATGTTTAATGATAGATGTCAGTAACTTTCCATTAGACCTTTATTATAAGTGAACTTAAAATCATTGTAATTGCACTTATACTACAGATGCAATAGATTAAAATTAGGTTGCGGGGAAAAAAATTGCTACAACCAACAAGGATCGTCCTTCTTGTTATTGATTTGAATGACAGAAATAACCTTAAAATATATTTCAAATATGATGAATGATTAAAGAAATTAAACAAAACGTATTCCAGATATTTGACCTTGCTGCGACCTTGAGCTTGTTACAGTGATAATTCCATATAAATCCTACAAACATTCAAGGACTCATTCTTGAAATTTCACAATAAGATGGACGAACAACCCGATGATAAGGAAGAATGACTCCTCCTCCTCCTCCTCCTCCTAAGTAGTGAAGGCTAGATAAAAAGACTAAATGCTGGAGGGTTAAGGGTCCAATAGTAGCAGCTTGGTGGAACTGAGATCTGAACTCACAACCTTCTGATTGGTCCAACACCTTAACCACTAGGCTACAACATCCAAGAGAAAACAGATCCTAAAAAATAAATAAATAAATTTCTTATAATGTCTCAACAATAGAAGAATTCCCTTCTTTCTTATTTCTGTTTAAATTATTTAAATGTTATTCTACACTGCAGTGTCTTTTGAGAGAATTCATGGCGCACCATAGTCTCCTCTTAGATCAGGTATTGAAGTCAGATATACCTGAAAACCTGAAAAACGCCTGTCCTATCCAAAAGGATGGTTCCATAAAATATAGAAAAGAGTAAGATTCAGTCAGACAGCAGTAATGAGTGAACACTATCAGCTGTGTGAGAAATGACACCTCAGTCCTGCCTCTGACAGCACACTGCCATGTAATCCTGCTATTTTTAAACAGAGAATTTCATACAGTGAGCTAAATTTAGATATCGTCTACATCTAGAAAATATTAGGCGTAAATCTGGTTCTTAATTTTTTTTTTTTTTGAAGAAGAAGAAATAAATAGAAATACGCAAAATGGAATCAAAATGGTGGATGCAGTAAATACTGGAGTAAGATTTTCTGATGACAGAGCAAACAGTGTTTAATCAATTGATTCATATTTCTTCCTGGCAAGTCCTGTGTGAGCCATCAGACCTCAGGAACCGGTCCGGACTGCAGTCTCACCGCTTGTTTTCCACCTATCCAAGCTCTTATTGCAGAGTTCACTCTATGGGTATCCTATAGCTGCCTGTGTCAGATTGAAAACACTGATGCTTGTGTAGAAAAAAAAGAGTAGTAATAAAATTCATTCATCACACTCTGCTCTGTATCACTTCCGCATCTAACATGGTTCAGCTTGACCCACCATCCGTCAAAATACAAGGCAGACACGCACCAAGAGTCCTGTCTGTTCTTGCATGTACAGTAGATAGCAGACTGAACCTCTGGAGAGTTGATTTACTTTCTGTCTGTCTTTAAACAAAGTCTGAACACCTACATTTTACCTCTTAACTGAGTAATTACGGGAATAATAATTGTACACTATTATAACATGGACACAAACATAAATTGGTTTTAGCTTTATGGCATGTTTATAACTCTGACCTGTTTTTATTTCTATTTTTATTTCAGAATGCTATATATTAAAACGTACATATACATGTAAATAGGTTTTATAGAATTTTTGTAGAATTCTGTAAAGACATATATATTGAGCCAAGTTTGTAGAATTTGCAGAACATTTTTTTTAAAGACTTCTCTTTCCCCAAAATTTTCTCAGTAGTATTTTGTTTGTATAACACTTTTAACAAGATATTTACAGAAATCCAGAAGCACATTGGCAAGAAAAAGCTCACCAAGCCAACATGAGGAACCAGACTTGGTACAAATCACAGATCTTCTAGGTGACACAGAATAGTATGATTATAAATCTTTACTGTATACAGAGCAAAGCAAAGACAGAGATGTTGTGAAGAAGAGTCCAGGGATAAGCACTGTTGCCTGTAAAATGAGGACAGACTGCCCTCTATTGGCAAAAACTATAGAGTAACTCCAGAAATCAGACAGTATCCTGAACTCTGGGGACCAATGATCCTGAATAACTGCTATAATAACATGCTTATGAATAGATCAAGTGGGTTTCCTGCGGTGAATATTAGCAAGTTAAGAATCTATGCATTTATTTGGTAATGTGGTTTTCAAAAAAAAATGGGGAAAAAAAAAATAAATAAATAAAAATATATATGGGGAAGTTGTGGCCTAATGGTTAGAGAGTTTGACTCCTAACCCTAAGGTTGTGCGTTCGAATCTCGGGCCGGCAATACCACGACTGAGGTGCCTTTGAGCAAGGCACCGAACGCCAACTGCTCCCTGGGCGCCGCAGCATAAATGGCTGCCCACTGCTCCGGGTGTGTGTTCACGGTGTGTGTGTCTTCACTGCTGTGTGTGTGCACTTTGGATGGGTTAAATGCAGAGAACGAATTCTGAGTTTGGGTCACCGTACTTAGCTGTTTGTCACGTCACTTCAGTATATTTTAATATACTTGCATGTCTAATTCAGCTTTTTCTAAGATTCAAGAGTTTTATTGTCAGGTGCACAGTAAAAGCACATACAATTAGACCATACAATGAAATTCTTACTTTCTAAGTCTCTCTTACATGAAATAATAGATAATAGAAATAATATGACAATATAATGGAAATCAGGCTATCCACTATGTCTGCCTTTCCTATAAATTAGGTTCAAAAACCAAATCATAAAACACACTTAGTCTAAAATGTGACTGTATTTGACTTTAAAACATATCTGCCAAGGTCAGACCAAAATCATTTTCAATTCTAGTTTAAAAAAAAATATATATAGTGGATTATAGTTCAACCTGGCAACACTGGTTCTTTATAACGCAGCCAACAAAAAATGTCAGAGGCATGGCACATGGCAACAAGAGTGGACACCTCAAATGCAATGCAAATTCAAATCAAATAGCTGAGCGGTATTTACTGTTCCATTCATGCCAGACCTAACAAATCATATCTATAGCTTATCTGCAGTAAGTGTTTTATCCTGGCCAGGGTAGAGCTGGACGCAGAAACATTGGGAGCAAGATGTGAATAAACAATGGACAGGATGCAAATCAATGCACACACACTCACACACTCATTAACAACTACTAGCTAATCCAAATACCAGTATGTTTTTTTTTGGGAGATAGAAGGAAACCCACGCATACCCAAAACTCAGACGATAACCCGATTTCAGGTTCAGAACTAAACCCCGAGGCTCAGAGGCAGAAAACCTACTCTATGTATGATCACCATATCAAGCTTATGATGATTTAATGACCACTGAAGATCTGTAGCTCTGTCTTTTTAGCCAAATTCATTCATCCGTATGTACTATAGAGCAGCTTAAGAGCCATTACACTAATTCAGTACATTTGTTTTGGAAGAGATTAGATGGACTACAAACACAATCCTTTCTTATACAAAGTGCCAGTCCTAAAGCTGGCTGCAAATGAATAAAAACAAAACAAAAAAAAGCTCCTTTCAGACACCATCTTCTGAGGGTTGATTTCATACACAAACACCAAAGCTGCTGTGCTGAAACCATCCTCTGCCTGAAAATGGAGCAAATATCACAGAGCTGCTTGCATCGGTGCACCGGGTCAGTTGTTTGATTTCAAGTTCCTTTGTTTGCTTGATGTTTGTGGCTGTAAATGCAGCAGTATGAACGTATCCGAAGGAAGTGAACGTGCTAATCCTGTATTCAAAGCCTCTTTAAAACCACTCTATACATCATGGGATCTAGAAAGACTCAATGATTTTTTATTAATTATATTCATGAATTTTGTGGTGTTTTTCTTCCATTTATTTCTCTGTTGAATTGAAATACAGTATACAGCCAACATTTAGTGGGCTCTCCTATGGCCTTATAAAAACCCTGGGCACGACACACTGTAGGTGTTTGTGTTATAGACAGAAAACCACAAATCTATACAGAGCACAAACAATCAGAATTAACTAGTACGTGCTTGTAAATCTGTAAAACATAGAGACAGTCCGCATTGTCAAGTGCTGACATTAAGAAATCAGTGTGAGAGTGACAGTATACATCCATCAAATCTGTAAAACACACTCCTTAATGACAATACAATTCAATTCAAAACGGAATACTGCATTCCATTAACAGCAATTAGCCGGCACCCTTATCAAGAGCGACTTATAGTATAGTTTTATCTTTTTTTTTTTTAAACTGAGCAATTTAGGGTTAAGGGCCATTATAAGGGACAGTGACAGCTTTGTGAGTCGGAGAGTCGAGCCAGCAACCTACTAACACCTTAAGTCTAACACCTTAACCACTAGGCTACCACATCCCCCATTTCTCCCAAAATCCTCTGATGAAATGTTTCGAGCAAACACATAGTGTGTGTTCCTCAGTTCTCAACCTGTCAGACAATGTGTACAGAGAGCTGGAGTGTTCAACAGCCACAGACATGATGTCTCATTTGACATGAGGCTACACGAGTGAGACAAACTAGTAAAGATCTATCCGGACACAATGTGAAGTTCAGCAGAAGGAGACTCGGCACATATCTTTCCTCTTATAAATGTTTAATGATATATAAAAGCTAATACTTCTCGCTAGGTTTCTCTGGCTTTAAGAGTATAGCCTACATACACTCTGACCTGAACCCTGATCAGATAGCCAGGTCATGAAGAGACAGTGAGATGGAGGTTCTAGATATAGGATCTGTATTTCACTTACCATAAAACAATTTGTTTTAAGCGAGGATGAGAATAAAGTGCTTTTATTAATGTCCAAATGGAGTACCGAAGCTATGATGTTGTGTGCATCAATGCATAATAGAGAGAGAGAGAGAGAGAGAGAGAGAGAGAGAGTACAGTACGAACTAAACAATGAATTTTTCTTCAGCTTTAAAAACATTTTGATATGGACATTTTCATGATACAAAATATATCCAAATATATTTAAACATATGGCTGACGCCCTTATCCAAAGAAACGTCCCAAGGCGCTTTGAAATCTCTATCAATGAATACATAAACACTGGTTCACTAGTGAAAGTGAAAGTGACGTGACATACAGCTAAGTATGGTGACCCATACTCAGAATTCATTCTCTGCATTTAACCCATCCAAAGTGCACACACAGCAGTGAACACACACACCTTGAACACACACCCGGAGCAGTGGGCAACCATTTATGCTGCGGCACCCGGGGAGCAGTTGGGGGGGGACCTCAGTCGGGCAAGGGCACCTCAGTCGTGGTATTGCCGGCCCGAGACTCGAACCCACAACCTTAGGGTTAGGAGTCAAACTCTCTAACCATTAGGCCACTATGTTACAGACTTATGATACCATCTCAGCGCCAAAACAGAAAAGAGTTTTTCCGTATGCCTAGATCTTACTCTGAGAGATAGTGGGACCAGCCGAGCAGTGCTGGTAGCTCTGAGGGTGCAGTGTGAGGAGTGACAAGAGCTTTGAGGTAAGACAGAGCTACCAGCACTTTCGGCTTTGTAGGCAAGCAGCAGTGTTTTGAATCTGATATGTGCAGCTACCGGACGCCAGTGGGGGGGCGCAGCAGTGGAATGGTACAGTATGTGAGAACTTACCACACCAGGCAGATTATCTAAATACAGTACATACACAATATACCATGGTACTGAGGAGAGGTGCTGAGGAACTAGGGTACGGGTTCACAGATGCTCTTAACTGGCTGCTGTCACTGTGCTTGACAAGTAAGAGAGTATGTAATCCCACCAACAGAGCATTGTCAATTTTAATGCCTTGGACTTGGCCCATAGAAGGTTGTGGCTTCGGAATTGCGACAACACCCTCACTACGGGAGAATTTTTCTTCGGTGGCACCTTTAAAAAAAGCTTAAGTAGTAAGAGAAGTAATAATGAAGTAATAAGAGAAGTAATAATGAATTAAGAAGTAATAATGTATAACTGTAAATGACAGTCAGTGTTCCTTCAGATGCACCATGAAAAATATAATGACTAAATGTATCACTATATTATATATTATATTGCCAATTCATTAAATTATGAAAGACAAGTATACCCGCTCTTAATTTTAGGTTATGTAAGAGCAGTCCATCAAAACAGCAAAACAAACTGATCATTTTTTAAAGCCTTTAGACAAAATTTCCCCCTGATGTCAAATCTTGTCTATCAACAATGTTAAACAGTGAGATTTATTCAACACAGTCCAGGTAACCACCACCTGACTAACATGGTTTGCTCTCAGAGGAAACCAAAAAGGAATAATCTGATATCTATAAGAATCATTGTGTCGTTTCATCTGTACTGAGGACAAAAGAGTTTACAAGCAATTTGTTCACAATCCAAATCCAAGGGCAGTTTCAGTAATGTAACTATAATAACGGAAACTCAACAACCATTACACTGACAATAAACGCTTTAGGATGAGAGAAATGTCTTACTTTAGCTGTGCTGAGGTCTGGTCTCTTAAAGGATGAGCTATTCAGATTTTAAGATTACCGAAAGTGCACTTCGAAGCCCTTGATGTCAATTAGAAGCAGAATTAAACTTGTTTTTTTATTTCTCAATACAGGAAAATGTTTAGGTTGAATATTTCTGGATTCTTCAGTTAAAGTCCCTAGCATCTCTAACCGAATATGGTTTAATATGAAGATAGAAGCATCTGGAGGTTGTAGGAATTGAGGCGAAACTAACACTACAGTCCTGTCCTACAATACTGCACCTTTCACCATCTTCTCAACTCCAGTATGCTAAATATGCTGATGTTGTGCTCTGGCCCTGTACGTTTCTCCTTGTGAAAAGGAAAATCATTGGAAAATGCAACGAGAAGCTTTTTACAGCAATATACTTGCCTACACATTATGCACATCAATAAACTGATGCTACTAGTATTTAATTACTGCAGATTGTTCATGTGAGAAAGAGCACAATATGAGGTGTACTGTTTATCCGCTTGTAGTTCTGTTCAATGTTGGAGAACATCTCCTGTTATCTCTTATTGGAGAGCAGATATAAACACTCATCCCTCATAAATCTCTCGTTTTTTTTAGTTAATAATATTCCAGGCTGACACCACGGCCAAGATGCCAACCAAAGACTGTACGTACGTACGGTTGGTAAATGCAAACATGTATATAATATTCTGCATATTTATTTATAATTATTACCAGCAGTGTGTTAGACCCAAGGCGCTGTCGTTTGGTTCAGCAGCAATCACTCAAATCATTTGCCTTGCAGCCATGAAACATTAATAGGACCTAAACTATTTATATTGTCAATATTAATAATAAATGGCAGGGCTTTAAAATTTGTGCTTCAAATCAGAAGGCTGTTATTTTATCCATTTCTACCGAGCCAATGAATTACTACAGTAACAACTATTGTCTGAAAAGTATCATCTACTTGTCATTCTTTATACACCTTACATGTTTGTTTTCATGGAGGAAAGATACAGGTTTTGCATGGAGGATAAATAGAAATACACAATCCTTTCTACAGTACCGAGGTCCTGGCAATGGCAAAGTGACAGGAGTGATTTGTTTACACCTGAGATATCGTGTGTGATTACTAGCATGATGAAAAGGAATCAGCAGTTATACTCTTGGGGTCTTCAGGCAAGGATGGGCAGTCAAAATATTTACCAGTACTGACATTTTGTTTCTGGAATTTGCAGCCGTCTTGCTAACTCTGAACGGTTTGCCTGCCGTAATATCTCTTCCTGGAGAGAGCCACAAACTGTGCTTGTGCATGACAGTGAATGGAGGTGGGGCTTATCGCATGTTCAAGGTAAAAATAGCACGGGCAAACTCGTGCTTGTATGACAAATACGCTCTTTTGTAAAATTATTTATGTCTGCCTAAGCATTAAATAGCCAAAATAACGTTATTTATTTATTCAACAACTTTTCTCAAAAGAATTTGTTAAAAACAAAACTAAACTAAACTAAACAAAAACCTCTAGCTAGTTCATTAAGCAGAAATCATGCATATTGTGTTGCAAATGAAAACAACAGCAGCAGTGGAGTAGTAGTGGCTCAAGTGGTTAAGGCTCTGTGTTCTTGACAGGAGAAGCCCCAGCATTGGGCTCTTGAGCAAGGCCCTTAACCCTCTCCGCTCTACGGGTGCTGTATAATGGCTTCTTCTTCTTCTTTTTCTTCTTCTTTGTAGGATGGTACAGAAGTAGGTAATGCTACCTTACAGCTCCAGGGTATTGGAGCTGGTTTGTTCTGCATGTTCCCTCACCCCTACTAAAATATATGCATGTAGATGGATTAGATAAGCTAAATTGTCCCAAGGTGTGAAACTGTGTGTGTGTGTGTGTGTGTGTGTGTGTGTGTGTGTGTTCCCACCTCACATCCAGTGTTTTTAGGATAGGCTCCAGATCCATAATCAGGATAAAGTGCTTACTGAAAATGAATGAATTTAAACATCATGTGCAAAATAAAACCTGAAGGAAAATGATTCTAGTGTCCACTTTGATCCATTTTGTCTGTGACTTGTGAGTTTATTTTGGTAAATTATTTCTAGATTTAAAATCTGACTTGCTCATTGTTCCATAGCCAGGTGTTGTACTTAAAGTCATAATATATTATATTATATACAGCATTAGACATCGATTAAATATGTGCTGCCTGCTGCTGTTTAACCCGCCATTTTATTTTTAATAAGTTTAATTGAATGTCATCTTTTATTACGACAAATTATTCTAACACGAAAACAAACCTGTGTATATTATATATACAAAAACGCAGCTCTGCCAAAAGACACACACACACAATGTAGTAGTATAGTGCCCGTGCAGCACAGGCTATATGCACAGAATTCTAAGAATGCCCTATTAACAAAAATGAACAAAACTTTTTGGTAGAAGCTGCAGTAATAAAGCTGCGGAACAGTCAACAGCCAGCTGAATGCTGAAATCATCATCGGTGATCGTCAATGAATCTGTCAGCAGTGTAGGTCCTAATCTATTAAACATTATCCCACACTCTATTCAGTTCGATTAACATGAAGAAAACGTTAAGTGCCTGACGAGTGTGTTCATGGAGGGAAAATGGGCTACAATGTTTTGCTGATTCAAACTGATCCACAAAAAAAGGAGCAACTAAGGCTGTCACTGATGCTGAAATGACGAAATATAAAAGCAAATAAATAAAGCCTGAAATATTACTGCTAACTCTGTGCAACATAGACAGAGAAACCAGGGATGAAAGCAAAATTTCTAAGCAGCAGTCGCCACAATCGGTGCAATGCAGGTGTATGTGTGTGTGTGTGTGTGTGTGTGTGTGTGTGCGTGTGTGTGTGTGTGTGTTTGGGCTGCTCGTGACTAAAACCTTTGAAAATCCTTTTTAAGACGTTGGGGAGCGTTCAACAGTGGAACTGAGCTTTCAGCAGGCCGGAACGCAAACACAAAGAGCGGTGGGATCACAATCACACATGCACTATACACACACACACACACACACAAAACAGCTCGAAAAGAGTAAGCAGAAAGTCAGCAAAGTGCTAATGTGCAGAAACAGCAAGCAGGACAACGGGGGTCTATCTCTTCCTCACAACCACACAGAAAGACCAACAGAGGAGCTTAGACACAATTTATTTAAAACTTTAAAGCAAATATGTAAGAAAAAAAACACATGCATGCTGTGATGGGGCGAAAGCCTGATGCTGAGCAGTTATAGTTACTAACCCTAGGTTATTTTTTTCCTGTGTTACACAACATCCTGAAGTATTTCTGTCTTTGCCAATGATTACAATTATTTTTATCCATTTACGGTAATGTTGTAGAATGATAGTCGAACAACTTCCTGTTATCACTTACATTATTGCAGCTGTAAACTATCTTTCTACTAAAACTAACTTGTTTTTATGTCTGGAAGTTAAGATTTTAAAATAATGCTACAGAGAATGTAAAAATGTCAGAAAAATGAATAAAAATTATAAGATGCTAAGACTGGAAACTCCTCCAGTAAATTTCACCTTATTAACGTTTAGATGCTTTTCATTGTAAAATACCCAATTTTTAAATGGATTTCTTCTTAGCCTTAGATTATGTACCTTGTCCACTGCACAAGAGGTTAGTGTAGAAATTAACTATCTATTATCTATTACTATAACTATCTATTTACAATAAATTTCCACTTCCTAGTTTGGAAAGGTTACTACAGTAGTGTTAGCAACATCATCAGTGGACTTGACAAACATTACTGTTTCAGGGCTCTCAAGTTTTAAAGACAGGCATGCGTGACATCCAATTCCCACTCCAATTTGTTTAATTTCCATGTGAGAGAGAGAGAGAGAGAGAGAGAGAGAGAGAGAGAGAGAGAGAGAGAGAGAGATTATGACTGGTGTTGTTTATTGTAAGTGTTTGTTGCCTTTTTGGACTCCTTTATCATTTGGAATGTTGCTCCCATTTAAAACAGTTCGGCTCAAGCCCAGCCATTTTTAGGGTCATGATTGAGGACAATGTCCCGTCCAGAGACAAGCTGTTTCGTGTTGTTCAAACCGACCATCAAAAATACCCTCTCTAATGAATATAGTTTTTTTTCATTGGTTGTTGCGTTAAATCTTACCCAGATAGTGCTATTTTCTGATTGGCTATTGTGTAGCCTCTTTTTTTGATTGTCTAATAAGTGTCAGGCTCGACTAAGAGCTCCAGGGAAGACGCGTTTGATTCCTGCCCGGTTCCACAGAGACAGGGGTGCGGACAGATACATTTTGGGCGCTGCGGCGTATTAAATATATGATAAATAGTTAGTTTTTTCTGTGTGACAAATACAATGTGTGGTGGGAGAGCGTGACAAAAGACCGACATGAGTGACTGTCACTCTCAATGCATGACACTTGACAGCCCTGCTGTTTGTACTGTACATGTATGCTGATGTTATCCTATCATCATGAGGTCCTTTAGTCTCCACACTTACCTGAGAAACTATAATGTCACCTCACAAGATTGGACATACGTTATCAAAAAGTTTATGTATTGTTTATGAATGTGTTATGACCTTAAGCCTATTTCTCTCCAATGCTATGTGACATACTGCATAAACCCTGTAATGTCACCTGCTGAGTTGTGACCTAAGCCTCTTTTAAAGCATCAACACTGTTTTATAAAAGCTTAATGTAATGCATATGAATGTGTGAAGAAGCCCATACGCTACAAAGAAAATGTTACCAAACATATTCAACACCTACATCCGTATCTGCGCTAATGCTTGCCTGGATTAGTCTTAGTGGATTTGTCTTTTGTAATTATTTAATCATTTTAGACTCATGTCTGTTGAACAGCATCCTGTCAATAACGTTAGACCATTTAAAATAAACCCCTTGGCAGTTTCTCGCTCTCTTACCGCTTTCTGTTTTGCTCTACTGATAACCACGTACACACACATGCTCAGCATTTTGTTCAGGGACAGAGATAAAGAAAAAGAGCTCGCATTATTTTACGGGGCATACAATGCTTGTCATTATCCGTGTAGCTTTTCCACCCTGCGAGTGCAAAACAATCTAAGTTACATCCCCATCTGTTACACTTGTGCTCTTTTCCACTCTATACTACAGTATGAGTACTGTATGCCAAATGCTGTCAATGAGGGGATTTGTTCCATGTAACACCTTTTTACCAGGCACAAGGTGATGACAGCTAGACGCTCACATCTGAAACATCAGGAAAATGGTGTAGCCATTTTCTCAGTTTTGACTCCTTTCATCTCAGGAAAGTCTCTGCTTTTTGTCTCATTTTCTCCTTTGAGACAATTTCGATATCTAAAGAAATCATAAGCAACCAAAGAAATTTTCATCTACCTGTAGTATAACAGCATGCCTTGTTTGTGTGTTATTCCTGACTTGTGATATTACTGCCATTTCAGTAAAATGAGAAAATTTGCAAACAGCAAACAGAGAGATTTTTTATAATGACTTTTTTGTAAGAAAAGAAAAAAAAAAACAAGCATTTGTCTCTAAGAGGCTTTTTATGCAAAATACAAGCACAGTCCATGCTCAAGTTACATAACACTCGACTGCTAATTTCACTTGGTATAACGTGCCTGAAGCAATTAAGATCAGTGCCATATTGTTAGCAGGCAGGCTGGATTGTGATCAATGTGGTTCCCCTTGGAATCGATTTAGTGCTTTGCGTTGCAAGTTGTTAGAGAGAAATCCTTACGTATCTTTGGTCATCCACCTCGGCATACTAACTGTGATCGCAAGTTCATTTATTTGTTTAAAATCGTGTTCCAGAATGACAAATGAATCCCTTTCACTTAGAATTAGATGCGAGATAGAAAAACACAATTGTGACTAGAATACGCTGGAGCAGCAGCTCCGATCACGGTTCTCCTGAACACCACGTGTCAAACACAGAAAGGTTTTGATTACACTCTGAAATTCACAATGGCATCTGTGTGCTTCATTACGTGTTTGATTCAGAGAAGGTGATTCAGCCTCATCTCCATCATTGGTCTCATGTAATACTGTACATCTTCAGTTCTAAAGAATAGCTTATTAAATGACTAGCACAGAATGGCATATAAATACGAATAAAAAAAAAAAACTTTCTTCTTTTCAAATAAAAGACTGAGGTAAATTTAGTGATGCAACAACGCTGTCTTCTGAGAAACAAGAGTGAACAAAAAAAAACGAGAGGTTCATATAAGCACGCTACCACAAAAAGACTGATTGCTTATTGAAAAACCTGGTTTAATAAATAAGTACATTTACAAAGGAATTGTTCTTTTATTCACCAGCATGATGAATTATCAAACCCCAAGACATGCAACTGAGCCTAAAATTACCCATGACTGAGTTTCTCTAATCTACAAACATGCCTGAGGTAAACCTATGAAATATTAAGATCTAATGGCAAACTAGAGGAATGTCTTTAAAATGGACATGGTTTACATCTGACAAATCAGATTGTTAGAAGATTTTTTTTCCCCTCATGCATCTCAAAGGGATGGCATTATTACATACCAGTATAACATTAGTGATATAATTATCAGTGCACTGAATTTTAATAACCTTTCAGCTGCAGCCATTACAGTAACTTCCTAATACAACAATCATCGTGTACCTATAATAACTAAAACATTGCTCTTTATTTAGTAGTCTTTTTAGTAAAGTTGTGTGTAAAGGTTTTCATAAGGAAAAGTGAATAACTAATAATACTGATTTTCTTCATACTCTAATTTGTAGGTTGATAAACACAGAGTAGCTGTGATGTGTTCAGAGTGTTTAGATTAGGTGACACCTGCTTTGTGCTGAAAGACACAAATTGATGACTAAACAGTAAAAGAGTTATAGTGTGTTTAATCTTTTATTATGAAGTTTGGTCGCAAGAGATTTCTGGTTAACAAACGCACACACTCACTTTCTTAACTATTTATTTTTGTCTTAAATAAGTGGGTAGGGAAACATGTGGCTTAGTGAGTAGGGATTCTCACCTTTGCCCAGTGTGTGTGTAGAGACTGTACAGTATGTTTACATTTTCCATCATTTGGTAGTTGCCCTTATCCAGATTGACTTACATTCAATCTCATTTTAGACAACTGAGCAATTGAGGGTTAAGGGCCTTGCTCAGGGGCCCAGCAGAGGCAGCTTGGTGGACCTGGGATTTAAACTCACAACTTTCTGATCAGTAGTCCAATACCTTACAGACTAAGCTACCACACGAATGGCATCTCTCAGTTATCCATAGTGTGTCATTTTTGTGTGTGTAAGTGTGTGTACTTGAGGGTGTCCCTTGCCCTCTGCACCAAGCTCCCTGCCATCTATCTATCCATCCATCCATCCATCCCTGTGACTCTGTGTGGAATAAGCGCTATGAATTAATAAATTGCTAGCCTTATATGTCTTGATTTGTGGATTTATTTTAAACTGCCTTCTTTCAAGTTATTATTAAATATATAAACTGAGTACAATTCACTGAGACCATCAAAAGTGCTTCGCATTAGTGAATATCTTATATGTAAGCTTGCACACCCTTAAGAGCTCTCATAGGATGAAAGCTTTTCCTTTGAACTAACCAGTAGTACGTATTGCAAGTACAACTTCAACACACTTTCTTTAATCTATCACAACTTTATACAACTCTCAGAGGTTAAAAAACACAACAGAAAACCTACAAATACTCAAAAATCAAAAGCTGAGTCGGAGAACATTTATGGCATTAGACAGACATCCTTATCCAGAGCGACTTACATTTATCTCATTTGTACAGCTGAGCAATTGAGGGTTAAGGGCCTTGCTCAAGCGCCCAGAAGTGGCGGCTTGGTAGCATTGGGATTCAAACTCACGACCTTCCAATCAGTAGTCCAACACCTCAACCATTGAGCTAACACTTCCCTTTGTAAACACAATAGCAAGATGTTATAGAATCATTATGAGCTACTAAGTGAACCACATTTGATTGTCACATTCATTGATTATAATGTAGACTGGGGCAGTGGTGGCTCAAGTGCCGTTCAAGCACCAGCACTGTCAAGCTGCCGCTGTCGGGCCCTTAAACAAGGCCCCCAATCCTCTCTGCTCCAGGGGCAGTATAATGGCTGACCCTGCACTCTGACACCAATCACCAAAGGTGGGATATGCAAATAAAAATAAATTAAATAAAAAGGGATGTGGTAGCTCAGTGATTAAGGTGTTGGGCTACTGATCGGAAGGTCATGGGTTCGAAACCCAGGTCCACCAAGCTGCCACTGCTGGGCCCCTGAGCAAGGCCCTTAACCCTCAGTTGCTCAGTTGTAAGTCACTCTGGATAAGGGTGTCTGGTAAATGTAAATATAAATTCACTGTACTGTAATATAACATGTGTCAATAATAAAGGCCTCTTCATAAAGTTTCAGGTTGATTAACACACTGATGGGTCAGAGATGATGCAGCACCCATAGAGCAGAGTGAGGGTTAAGGGCCCAATAGTGACAGCTTGGCAGTTCTGTGGCTTGAACCCTGATCCTTAGCCTAGAGCCTTAACTGCTTGCGCCACCACTGTCCTAAAAAGAGGTGAATCAATGTGATGTGCAATATGTTACATGTAGCAGCATGATGCACAATTATCTGTAGCAATGGTTCAGAATATTTACTACAATATACACATTTCTGTGACATTTTTTATTTGTACTGTCGGATTTTTATTCTTTTTTTGCTGACAAAAACTCCAAGTAAAATAAATAAATGTATCCTGTTTTTTCCCTCGCGTTTTCACCATATCTTTTTTTACACAAAACGTCATAACATGATAAATATAAACCCCACAAAGTAACATTTCATTTAGCCTTCCATGTACCCAGGATTTTCCAAATTACCCAGAAAAAAAAGTTCTGCTAATCTGTAACCTACCCTGTGATATATGACGTTAGGCATGAAAAAGCAAGCGTTTTTATTTATTATTGAGTTCTCTGTTTTTTTGTTTCAGTAGTGTTTTGGTTTTGCACTTTAGGGGCCCTATACATAAGACACAGCTGTAACAATACAGTATGAATCACATAAGACTAGCAGTTCATTCTCAGTATCCACTTCATTCCCTGCACAATGCATGAGTGTTATCCTGATACATCAGTGTAATTTACATGCCCTTGGTTTTAATTAAGTGCTAATTGGATTCCATAGATACCCTTCATATGCCCCGTCTCACTGTGTCTCAGAGTATTGTACTGCTATAAACATTGTCCACATTCTGTCTCTAAATCCCTGGAGATGTCACACAGTTCCCCTCTATCCTCCAGAAAGTGGCAAGGCTTTGTGCCACATTCCCCATAGTCCCCTTGTGCTGCTTGAATCGTTTGAATCGAAAAAGTCCTTCATGGTCAAGATATACTGAGACTGCTGGCTTTGAAAATCATGAGTATTAAAAAGCAGAACTACACCAAAATATTTAATAGTGTGCAGTGATGCATATTAATAAAGCTCTCAGATAACTAAACCGAAAGGATAGGAGTTTTATCCTAACAGAAAACTTACCTAAATAAATTGTGTTGGAAAATCACATGAGGAAAATGAATCATGTGAAAAAAATGTGTGAAAATACATAAATTATGTAGAAAGATTACATGTGAGAATAAAAGAAGCATGTGGGGGAAAATATGTTTAAATACATTTATCGGGAACAAAATGAAGTGAATTAAATGAATCCTAAAAAAAAAAAAAAAAAAAAAAAACATACCAGTCATGGATAAAATCATACATGTAAATTAAATGCGGAAAAACGATTCAAGAGAAAACCTTAATAAACGTATTATGCGAGATAAATTAAACGTGAATCACATGGGAATAAAAATGAAATGAATTCATTAAACAATTAAAAAATATATATGAAAAAATAAATCATAGGTGAAAATAAAAGAGTCAAGAAGCATGTGAAAGTAAACGAATCATGTGAGAACTGTCATATAAAAAAATGAATGAATCTTTGAGGGATAAAACACATGAAAATTATGGGAAATTGTGGGGAAAAAATGAAATATGAAAAATTAAAATGAAATTAAAAACACATGTACTACATATTTAAAGTCACACATGCAGTGAAAAGTCTGCAACAAGATGAAAAATATCCCAGTTAAAAATGTAAACACACACTATTATGTAAAATAATCCATTGGATTTAAGAGAAATTACATACAAATAAAAATATGCAGAACATGTAAAAAAATGTGTGAGGCATAATTGTTTAAAATCACACGTGTACATTTCTCACACAAATTCTCTCACATAATTCTTCACACGTGAAGTTGATGTGATTCTCTCTACACAGAGCCACGTCTCCCATCTACCCTTTAAAAAACGAACGTAAAATCAACACAGCTGTAATCTATTTCTGTCCTCAGTCATCATTGTGTCCATTCTAACAACTCAGAGCTGATCATTTCTGAACAGATACATAGATTATATAATTAGCTACGAACTCTGAATGTGTAAACTGGCAGATTAAGCATCAATTGAAAGGCATTAGAAGAGCAGGAAAGTGACTCACTCTGGGGTATTTGTATGCAAAGAGTGAAATGGAAGGCAGAATCAATTAGAGTGCACAGCTCAATGAAGAGGCATATACGAAAAGATCTTTAAATTAGCACGAGGAAGGAGGTGTGCTGCGATGTTTAGCGAAACACTCGACACACTCACCCCCTTACAGAGCAGTGACATTAAAACACTTTGATGATCTGGAGCCTTTAAAGTCTTAATCCTACAAACGGCTCCTTTAACCGAAATTTGAAAAACGCTCATACCGACCTCTCTCCAACTGCTACACACACACACACACACACACACACACACACGCACTGTTTTTTTCTCCATCCAGGAAAGAACAGACGGCCCTCGGCCATATCTTCAGATTTACCTTCCCTACTGTAAGAGATAGGAAGGATTGTGTTAGGATGAAACTGACAGCTCTTTTTTCGCTTCCCTAAGTAATCGTCATGGGGAATTAACAACTGGATAAAATTCCAAACCGTGTGGGAGAAGTCTTCCTTCACTAAGTAATCTGGCACGCACATTTGCCTGCAGGAAGCAGATTGCTCTTTAAAAGTGTCAAAAATTAAAGCTGTTATTAACAACCAGCACTAAACACTAAGGCACTTACTACTGCCCACTGCCTAGTTTCATTTTTTTGTCATGGACGAAGATTAATCGTTAATATTTAGCAGCTAAACTGAGATGGTTAATAAACTACCACGATAATCTCAGTAGCACATCAGGAGCACATCAGGAGCAGAAGTAAAACATCTGTACTGTACATGTTCTCCATGAAGATCCTCTTATATGATTCAGTAACGAGATGTTTCCCATAATGACACTGATGATAGTGTAAATAAAGTTACTGATAGTTTGTTGACTGTAATAATTAGCTACACCAGATTACCGCAAATAAAGTGTCCCTGTTGTTTTTTCTTTTATAAATAAAATATACACACACACATATATAAATAATAAAGTATATTATAAAGAAATATAAATAATGAGTTTTTATTTCTGTCAATTTACAAGATGCAAAGTGAGCAAACAGAATAAAAATCTAACTCAAATCAATATTTGGTGTTACTACAGTACCTTCTGCCTTCAAATCAGTATGAAGTGATGGCACGGCCCCCACAAAGCCCTGATCTCAACATCATCGAGTGTGTCTGGGATTACATGAAGAGACAGAAGGATGTGAGAAAGCCTACATCCACAGAAGATCTGTGGTTAGTTCTCCAAGATGTTTGGAACAACCTACCAGCCGAGTTCCTTCAAAAACTGTGTGCAAGTGTACCTAGAAGAATCGCTGCTGTTTTGAAGGCAAAAGGTGGTCACAGCAAATATTGATTTGATTTAGATTTCTCTTTTGTTCATTCACTGCATTTTGTTCATTTATGAAAATAAATGTTTAACACTTTCATTTTTGAAAGCATTCTTTGTTTAAAGCATTTTTTCACACCTGCCTAAAACTTTTTGCACAGTACTGTGTATATATATGTATATATATATTACACCTACACACACAGGGGATTCCTCAAAGTACTCCAGTCTCCTTCGTCCAAAGAAATGCTTCGTAGGTTGTTTGGCATTTGTAAATTATCTGTATTGTGTGATTGTGTGTGCATTTGCATCCTGTGAAAGACTGGCACCGTGTCCAGGTACATTGTCTGGTGCCCTGAGTCTCCTGTGTTAGGCTTCAGGATTCCCACAATCCAGTAAGATGGATGGATGGATGGATGGATGGATGGATGGATGGATGGATGGGTGGATGGATGGATGGATGGATGGATGGAAATTTATAAATCCTTCTGTCAAAATAATACTTCCCTTTAGTGATACTAAATGTAAAAACATTTTTTATAGTAAATTTTATCCTCAGTGATTTTAATCACCGATTTTTTAAATACTTGAGGAAAATCAAAGATCATAATCACGATTAAAAATAAGATGAATTGTGCAGTCCAAGTTTTTATTAATACTTTTATTGCCTTATCCAAGAAGAATTTCTTCTGCTTTTAACAGCAATGTTATAATGAGAGTGAAACAATTACAATAAACCAGAAGCTGTTAAATCTTTCTGTTTATATGACTGACAGTTCTGTATATGTTATGTGAGAAACTATTGGAATGGGAACAAGAATAAAACACGAGGGTGTGTGCTTTTACATGAACATTAACAGCTCCAGGATTGTGTGGTGCAGCTCAATGTGAAGTGTAGATTTTGCTTTAACAACTCTAATCATTCCCTCTCAGCCTCTCTCATTTTTCTCTCTTGAATTTAATGACAAAATAATTTATGGATGGATGGATGGATTGGGTGGGGTATAGGTGGGTGGATGGCTGGATGAATGGATGGATGGATTGTGTGGGGATTGAGTGGAGTTTGGGTGGAGACTGGGTGGGGTATGGGTGTGTGGATGGACCAGGTGGATAGATGGATGGGTAGATGGATGGATGGATGGACTTGGTGGATTTTGTGGGGTATGGGTGGGTGGATAGATGAGTAAATTGAGCAAGTGAGTGAGAGTGAGTGAATGAATACATGAATAAATAAATGAAAAAGTGAGAATGTGAAATCAGGTACTGAATAATAAAGGGACTGAGTGAGGGTATGAATGAGTGTATTAAGTGTGGATAAATAAATGAGTGAGTGAATAAGTGAATTAGTGAGTAGATAGATAAATGAATGGAAACTTGAATAAGTAAATACGTGAATGAGGAAAAACGTTTTTTTGCTAGACTGATGATATTTTTAGTTTGTGACCCAATGAACCAGCATCAGCGTATTCACCGATAGAGACTTCAAAGCACTTCTTAAGGTCGCTCTGGATAAGAAAGTCTGCCAAATGCCGTAAATGTAAATAAGTGAGTGAACGAGTGAACCTTTATGTAGAAAAAAATTGGAAAATTCACACCAACTGGCCTTTGCAGAGAGATTGAAGGCTACAGAGACTCTGCCATGAACACAACAGCTTTGTGTTCTAGTCTAGCTGGTCGAGGGACAGCAGTTCCACAGCAGTGTGATTTTGAGCTCAGTGGTTTGCCACCACACATGCTGTTCATCTCTGTTCTGAGAGCTAATCTGGAGAGCAATGGCTCTGGCTCATAGAACAGCAAACTGTGCTGCACAGGGATGAAGTGTTCTCTCCTCTTCCATCTGCTACCTTACACAGTGCACTTACTGCTGACTTAGCTGGGCAGATGCTTCGGGAACGCAAACACAAACCACTTGAAAGTGTGTCAAGCAAGCGTAATTGTTACAGAGAGGGCATGAGAAAAACCTAGCAAGAAGATAAAGGGAAAAACAAGTAAGCACGAATAGGAGCAAGATATAGGTGGGGGAAAATATAAATATTTTAAACTGGAGGATCTCACGGCTATCTCTGGTTTAGAAGAGCCTAAAAAGGTCTATTGAGCAGGACATGACATGCTTCCTCGTCTCTCCTCTCCCTCCCACCCCTTCTCCTGCTGAGGCCAATCTGCCCATCGTTGCAGTTCCACACTTCCTGGATGGCGATCTTGCCAAGGAGCAGGTGGAAGCATAGCTGCAGATCCTCAATGTAAAAAGCCCTGGCCAAAATCTCTGGAGAGGAATCCATTTGTGTTACCCTGTCACTTTATATCCACACCACCCACAATGGCTAAAGCTCAGAGGACCGAGGGAGCTGGGAATTTAGTCCACCTCCTCGTGCGCGGTGTTTCTCCCTTTATCCCCTTATATCAAGGTCATGTGACCCACTGACACGGTCACACTACTGGGCAGGGTGAGGAGCGTGTGTGCTGTAGAAAGGCCAGTCGAGTAAAGTCTCACACTTCTAGTGAAACTCAGCGGATTATGTCTAAATAAAGCTTCTGCACTGTGTGATTCACACGGCCAGTGATCCCAAACACGAAGACACGATGCTGCTTCAGCTTCACAGAGAGAAAGAGAGAGAGAGAGAGAGAGAGAGAGAGAGAGAGAGAGAAATGGAGAAGGCGTTTGTCACTGAAGTGCCACGGCTTAGCAAGAGCCTTGAATAATCAGTGGTTAAGCTGTCAGCCCTGCACTTGCACCTAACACAAACTCTTTCACTCACTAATCAAGCAAAACCTCACACAACCAGAGTGGCAAAAGCAGGCAAGAAGAAAGGCGTCTGGATCAACTCTGCCTCTTTTATTATTATTTGAATTACTTTTACTGACATGCTTCTTTTATAGCACTTTTATTTTAATTTTAATTATGCAACTTTTACTCTTAAACAATGACATGTTTTTTTATATTGTGCATTTTTATTTGTTTATTGTTTTTTAATGCTTTTATTTTTTACATTATTATTATTATTATTATTATTATTATTATTGCCTTTTTTTATTATTATTATTATTATTTTTTAATTGTTCAGCTCACACTGAGAATTCTTTTTCTTTTCTGAACAAAATAAACAAAAGTTTTAACTGTTATATTATGATTATTATGATGATGATAATAATAATAATAATAATAATAACAATAATAATTATTATTATTGTTATTATTATTATTATTATTATTATTATTATTATTATTATCTGAGAAAGCAATGACTCTACGCTTACTTACACAAAACCTTCACAAGGTCATTGGTTGCATCCTGTCTCAGGCATGAACTACAATACAAGCTGGAGTAATTAAACAGGATCTTAAACAAATTAACACCTTGGGAGATTCTGCTTAATTACACATTTGGTGCCAGCTGACTTTAGTGCCCTGTGATACAGTGATATGAGAAGTGTATGCGCTGTTTTCTCTGCAAATCATGAAAAAAAAAAGGCCTGAGCTTTAAGGCAGGCTCCGCCCCCTCTCCTGCTCTCGGGCTCTGATTGATCTCATGGCCCATCGGCGGGTTAAATTACACTGCAGAGTGGCTCTGCACAAAAAGCTCCTGGATTTTACAGGCCATAATTCTGTACCTTCAACTTTATAAAGGTGCAGCCTTTCAATCTCAGACCATCCACCACCTACAAACACACACACACACACACCTCAGGGCAGCGCTTTAAATCGTCTTATGTCATGAGACTGATGCTGACAGCTTCATGGGAGAGGGTGGATAATCACCTTTTCACAATCATCCTTAGTATGTGTGCACTATATAAACCATGACTCTCCCTACAGCGTTAAGTGTTAAACGAAAACAGGATACAAGAATGACAAAAAACTAATTCCCACACCCCGAAGACAACGCACATCCAGTTGAATAGTTGAGCACAAACAGGTCTCCGTATATTTTTTTTGACAGTAAAATGGATCTGACCCTGAAGGCCAGAATACCACTGCGTTCTGGCACGGAGAGTGAGAATAAGAAGAGAAATGGCACAACCCATTCATACTGCAGCTCTGCCTATCCAACAGCACGGAAGCAAAAACAACATGGGATCCGGAGAAATAAAAGAAACAGCCAAAAGCACAAAAAGACCAGCTGCTTCAAGAGCATGGCTGTCAGTAGGGGGAAAAATATCTGTTTAGAAAGAACATTATAATAAGAAGTCATCATGCAAAGTAATAACTTTTGCCTAAAACTTTCAGTCATGCATCACACATCTGTCTGGAGCTGATGGGAGTATACACACAGAGTAAAATATGTAAGTGAAACTAATCTGGAGTGGTGTAGCAGGTTTTTAGCTCCTCATCGATGACATTTTAATTTAGTTCAGCTTAAAAATCGGGATCCGTATAGTTGAGATAAGCCGGGTTCATTTTTAACACCCAGCTTTGCAGCATAATTCCACCACGAGCTTGAAACAGGAGCACAGCTGGAATCCGCAGATGTAATGCAAATCCGTGTTGACTGACAAGCAAACTTTACACGACAGAAAGGCCGAAAAAGGTTTTTAAAACAACTTTCTTTCTTAACAGAATTATTATTCTTCGCAAAAGCATGCTTGTCATGCTGAATGTCACTATTGCCTAATTTCAGAATCAGACCAAAGTGATGAAAAATCCGATTTTCAGCAGCACAAATTTGCCATTTCTATTTTAAATAAATACATTTCACCAGAACGAGTGGAAATATTTTTGTCTACGCTACTTTATAACTTTGCCTTGTTGACGTCTTGACGCAAAGACCGAACTGAGCCGGTGGAATAAATGTGTGGTAACAAATGTGTGGTGTCTAAAATCTTGCTAGTTACAGTAAGTGCAAATTTTTCATTGCATAAGCCTAATCAATTCAATCTGTAATCAGATACTGACTCTCAAAATGTCTGCACCGCTTCTGCAGATCACATTTTTAAAAGAGAGAAGAACGTTTACTCGGTCTGTACAGACCGATAGCTGACAGAACTGAACAAACCTCGAATGATCAAATAATCAAGTCTATAAATTTTGTAGCAATGTTGTTTTGCTGTAAATTGACACATTAACCTAGAAATTGTCAGGATTCAGTGAATTTTTTTTCTTCACTTTTTGCAAATTAGAAAATTCTAGCAAGATATTTCTTTAGATGCATGCAAACAAAACAAATACGGTTAAGTTTAACAAATCGATCATTGTTGTGTATATACAGTAAAAATGTATCCGATGGTTCTTTATTGAGAACCGAGCATTAATATTACATTCTGTAAAAGAACAGCAGCTTAAATGGTTTGAGAGGTCATGAAAAGTGTTGACGCACTGCTGTTCCTAGTATTTGATAGAGGTAGAGAGGAAAGAGAGAGGGGGCAGGGTGAAAGAAGAAGCTCATAAATTACTTATTCAACATGGGCTATGATATATGCTTCTGAAATAAAGCTTTTAGTCATTCCACACAACATCGTGGGCTAAGAATACAGGACTAACGCACACAGCACATAAAAACAGTTAATTGACAAGAGACATGACACGGTGCTGATTAAAAAATAACAATAATTAAAATAAAAGTTCAAAAGAAAACGCTTCTCATTATATAATAGACTCACAGGGAGCACAACAACATTTTCCTGAGTATGAGGCTGATATCACCACAGTTTCCCAAACAAAGACTGAACCGAATTGAAGGCACCGTAGGAATACCCATTTAACTCACTAGGATTTAATCCTGCGCTGGAGATTTTTAATGCGTATGTGCTAAAACGTGTCACCCCGCTAAGTTCCAGCTCCACTTCCTGCTCAGATCCGTCGACTGCCTGTGATGAAATAAAGCGGCTTTTTAATTTGAATAATCACTTGTTCTTTATCCCGCTGCTGGAAACAGGCCAGGGTGGCTGCAAAGGGATACTGGTGTTAATTAAGACACCTGTTCTTCTCTCAGTTTACTTGCCTAATCAATGCCTCCGCACTTCCAACATCCCCAAACAATTTGAGGTCTACGCTGCAAAACAAGCCTGCAGTCTCAGCATGATCATGATGAATAAAGCCTCCCATAGCTACACCCGACAAAGCACTTAGTGATATTCAGCTTTTCTTCCAAAAGGCAGAAGAAAGCGAATATGCATGAGGAACAAAACAAAACATCCGATTATGAAGATGAGTGGAATACAGTAGAAAGCTGATTCCTCTTCGGTGTCCACATAATGTCAAATCAAGACTAACTTCTCTTACTGGCTATGGTTTCAAACAATCTTGTAACACGGACCACCGCAGGCCCAACCTGGAATAAAGACTAGTGTATGATGAAGCACGCTTCAGAACAAGAGCCAAAGCACTTGAGGAGCTCTGTGAAATATGTTCAGTCAGTATTGATAGCTCAATCACTTCTTCAGGAAAAAATCTAATTCGAGGCAAAGTGCTGCGGAGAGGAGGACCAGGAACTAAGCAGTTTTTTTTTTGTTTTTTTTTTTGCTGTGGCTGCACTGGTGTACAGACCGTGTTAATGCTTGAACTGCCCTAGTCGTAAAGTAATTACAGTTTCTGCCACGTCATGCTGTTTGTCTTCTCTTTCTCTGGAAATCTCCAAAGTATTAGCAGTATCAGGATTACCATACAGTTTCTCTTTTACACTGAGCCATTTAGCTGAAGGTTTTAGCCCAAAGGTACTTATAATATATAATATATAATAAAGGAACTTATAATATATAGCCACAATAAGTTTTTACCTGGAGCAAACTGGGGTTGCAGTAAGTGTCTCACTCAGAGGCACTACAGCAGTGGATGAGAATCGATAAACATAATCAGAAAAGTAATGATACCAATAAAACTACCACAGCAGAACAAATCAGAGCCGAAGTACACACTTTAACACAATTTCCTCTTTCCTGTGAGGCTGTAGAGTGATTCTAAAGCGACGCAGGTGAAGTCACAGCTTGACATGAGAAAGTTGTATGAAACACTCAGCACGAGATGAATTTGGGTTCAAACGCCGTGACGTCTTTACCTACATCCTCATGAGAGGAACCGCCAAAGGGAGAACTTAAAAAGCTGGAATAACAGTAAGAGATGTGTTTATTAGAGAGTGTAATATACAGGGGAAAAGTTGGTCAGAACAACATGCAAAATGAAATCAGAGTATAAGATAAAGATGGAGAAAGCATAAGAAAATAAATAAATAAATATTTAAAAAAAAAAAAAAAAAAAAAAAAAAAAAAAGCCCAAAGGAGAGAAAAGCTATTATACCTTGTGAACAGCTGGAGCAGCTCTGCAGCCGGTCATGTTAGTGCGGCTCCTTACCTGCGGAACTGAGATGGGATGGTGAAGAGAGGAGAGTCAAAGGGGCTGATGGGTACAGGGTCCAGGCCGGTGCAGTCCGGGAGGGAGGAAGGACGGAGTGACAGGGAGCAGGGAGACGGGGAGGCCAGAGGGGGGAGAGGAAACGCTGCTCCTCTTCCTCTTGCTCTCTCTGCTACAAACACACACAGTGAGACACACGCACACACACAGAAGCACGCGTGGGCGCGCACAGAAGAGGCAGACACCAATACCTACAGCCAGTCAAAAAAGAGGAGAGTAAAGAGTCCCCTGCACGCAAGCACGCTTCAGCACTAGGAGGAAAGGCACAGATCACCACCCACTCGCTCCATGGAGCCAATCACGTGCCAGCAAGCTGCTGCTCTTGTGACCAATCGGAGCCCAAGCAGCCTTTTCCTCGTACCAGCCAATACGTGCAATAGCTCATATCCAATCGGAATAATGAATGTGAGAGCAGTGCGAGGCTTCCCTTTCTGAAGGACAGACTGAGCGGTGCACTCAGCCGGCGACTGTGATTTAAGACTGCAGCTGACATTAGAGTAATTAGATTGTGAGGCACTTAACCCACCACAATAACACCGCATGCTCCACTGCAGAACTGGCACAACGGCTTCTTCACATCCACACAAAGTGTGCAGGACTTATTCAAGCACAAAATAAAAACAGCAGAGGCAGAGAGAAGAAACTAACTGACCCAGAATGATTAACCCTTTTTTTTTTTTTTTTTTTTACTCCAAAAGCCAACCGAGACCCAGCATCCCATTCATGTGACTAAAACCCAAGACACAAAAGTGATCTGATTTCATAAAGACTTTTTATTTTGCAGATCGATAGCACGACTAAGCTCCCAGCATGATACATGATCAATGGCAGACTGTCAGAATGATAAATGAAAAGCACATCAAGCTTCAGTTCCTCTGCACTGCAGGAAGCAGAGCTCCAGAGGCAGAAAGAAGAGCAATAAATGTCCCATTATTAACAAGTCGCAAAGATCAGGGCTGTCTCTTTCCTTTTCTTTTTCAGGTAAGCTCTTGGGAGATACCGGGATTGAAGGAGTGAGACGAGAACCCTGAAAAAGTGCAAGAACTGTTCTTCCTGCTGAAGCCCACAGCTTTATTCCAGACCATGAGGCTCCAGGAAGCAGTGAAATTTACAAAAACAGAAAATCAATGATGCTAACACTGAGGGAGTGGATCATATCGTGGACCAATACCTCACAGCATCATTGGGTGCAACACCCAATCATGACTCAGCAAGGTAGTGGATAGAGTGCACCATCAGACCTATCAGCAATCCTTCTGTCTGGCTAACTTTCCCCCATTCACTTACACGCACCACAGACAGGACAGGTTGCATGTGGCTACCTGATGTCAGAAGGTGTCACGAAGAACCGATACATTCAAGAGGGAAAAAAAAGAAATCCAGAATTCCGGATAGAGTTTGTTCACATCGTATGTCTGTTTCTGAGAGGGAGAAAGTTCCATAAAAAATGCATGAGAGATGGGAGCAGATGTCACATTGAGTTTGCTTTCAGTTGCAGAGATATTGGTGCACAGAAACCTCAGAGAGGGCGAGGTACGTACCAGTGAACTTAACACTAAGAGCGTGTCAGAGGGACTGAGTGCATGTGCTGTGAGAAGTGGGGGGTATGGGAGTAGGAGAAGCACTTAAGTGTCTGTGAAATGCTGCTTCTACAGAACACACCAGGAAGAAGTCACCAAACCGTGCATGAAGGTAAATATTTAGGTAATAAGGCAAATGACAGTGAACATTTAATAGTTAAATTTCACTATAACAAGCAATGGATTTTTTAAAAATGGATTTATGATTATTATTATTTTATTATGTAGACTTTGCTAACACAGGTATTAAGAAAAGTCTGAATGCACAGGGGTGACTGCTGCCATATTGGATGATGACAGGAGGAGATCTTATTAAAAATGCATGAATTCAGGAGTAGTCATGCTTTAAATGTCATTCCTACAAGCGAGAAAAGGCACTGTACATATTGCTGTGTGTTGTAGTAAGTAAAATGTTTTCATGATGGCTTTTATGTGTAGCAGCAGGTTAATAAAGCAAAGCCATGTGCAATAATACAGCTCTTTTTCAGATCACATTCCCGTGAATGACATTCGCTATATTTTTATAGGGTTATTCAAACATTGGAAGTGATGTCATCTGATGTGTGTGATGTGTACTTCTGATCACTTCTATCTGCTCTGATGATAAGATGGTGCAGGAGCATCGGGGGAGTTTTGACTTCTGATTACAAACCGAATCCATTAGACTTACATTTTACTGTCACATAGTAATCAAATGACTTAATCAAAGCCTGACATTTGATGTCTGAGGGGAAAAAAACACGTCACGTCAGGTTTTTGACATCTCTAGGTAGGTAGATTGACTGCATTTACCACTGAGTTTTAAACTGGAACTTTACCCAACATGATTGATGCAGGTAGCAAGGCAAAGCCAAGGCAAGCGCAGAAATAAAAACATTTCCATGTCATTTTGTTGAAATATTTATTGTTCCATTTTTAAACTTGGGGTGTCAAACTATATTCGTTTCATTTGCCATTTAATTTGGCCTCAGTGCCATTCGACTGGATTTTGCAGACCACAACACATACGCTCTATATAGTACATGTGTTTGATGTCGATGATTTAAAGAAGTACTGCTAATAGTAAATATCTGATTGTTTCATGATAAATAACAGGTTAAAATGTAAATCTTTTCTGTCTCTACAGTCGTAGAAAGTTTTGACGCATTAACGTTTTTCAATTTCAACACCCTACAGCAAAGTGTTTTCCTAATAGAAAAGGTTCATTTGAACCCTTTTAAAAGCCAAAAACACTTAATTATCCAATAAACCCCTGAATAACCCTCAATTAAATTTTCCAGAGCGGACGCTTTCCAATCCAACGTAAAATAAACAGCGAGTGCTTTCTGTCTTTTAGTGGTTTGGGAAGTTTGGTGCTCCACTTTTCCTGGCGTTAACTTTACTGATGATATTAATGAAATCAGAGATGTTTTTTTTAAAGGTATATAAAGGTTAGTTTCCTGTGTTTGCATTTATTGTACTATAAATGTATCTAGTATATTATAAGTATCTAGTATTTATTAGTTTTTTTCTATGTAAGTGTGGGGAAGTATGGAGCAGGTATTAATTAAACGAATCTGCTGGTTATTAGCAAAACTGAAATCGATCACTACACTGACATCCCTATGTTTAAAATATTTAGCTACTGATAGACTTCAGCAACCGAATTAGAAACTATCTAGGTATCCTACGACTAAATAAACAACAGAGTATATGCTAATATTTACTTTTTTTTTTAATTACAGCTATGTTACATATATGTTTTTAAAGCTTTGAGCAATATTTTGCAAGATTTTACATAACAGGCAAGACAACATCAGATTCATGTCACAGCCTGCGATTGCACTATTTAAAAAATAGATATACAAGCATGAGCCTAATAAATAAACAAGCAGTCACAGAGCTAGCCATATGTCATGTCCTTTCTTAACAGCTGCTTGAAATTGACTTAAAAAGGCAGGAAATTCAAGTGGAGATATTTTAGCAGATGAGCTGTTAAAGTAAAAAACAACAATAACAACAATACATTGCTTTTACTGTAAGCCCACAGAAACATGTCGATTTCAGTGACTCTTGAGGACAGCATAAACACAGCACATCTAGCACACATGGCATCCACAAGAGCACCAATGTAATTAAAGTCCCCATTCTGTCCCGCTATTGTATCATTACTGTCTGTAAGCCACTTAAATGTGATTACTTATTACTCACCAGATACTAAGTATAGCCTTGGTGGAGCAGTGCAGAGATAACAGGCAGCTGAAGATGTACCGCCTCGCTCTGAAAAGCAGAGTCTTAGGAGCATAATCTAGCACTCAGCAAATTACATACGAGTGCTGATTTACAGGCCAGGCAACAGCGATGCCAAACGCCAATCACAGAATAACTAGATTTTGTGTGGGGGAGGATATATAAGTTTAAATTCAGTCCAGTGTACATGTACTGAAAATTTTGTGGGGGGAATATATAAGTTTAAATTCAGTCCAGTGTATATGTACTGAAAATAAGCTTTTGGGGATAAATAAAGAGCCGTTTTATAAAACACACACACTAAAAAAGGCAGAGGTGAACTGAATCAAATCGTTTGGCATTATGCAATTTGTTCTGACTGAACAAGTTGCTCTTTAACGCACTACTGGCTGAAGAAGGTCCTTTCCACAGTGCAAGCAGCTCTTTTTACTCACTGATTTGTGCCTCAGAGGTCCTCTCAAGGCTGCATAGCTAAATCCTATTGAAGGGGTTATAAAGCCCTCGAGGCGGACACTGAGCAAGTGCAGAAGACA
This sequence comes from Tachysurus vachellii, assembly GCF_030014155.1. NCBI lineage: Eukaryota > Metazoa > Chordata > Actinopteri > Siluriformes > Bagridae > Tachysurus > Tachysurus vachellii. Next base: position 21,474,871 of record NC_083467.1, read on the forward strand.
CTATAGAGGAGAGTGCTGTCTCATCACAGGGGCCTGGAGGGTGATTTAGGGACATACATGAATCACAGCTTCTGGCTTTCTTTGGCGTAGGGGTGAAGAGCACAAGCCTGTGGGGTTGCAATGTATGAATTGTATTTAGGCCACAGTTTAGGATGGAGATATAGCTGAATGGACATGAAAGCACTTTTAAAAATAAAACAAAATAATCATAATGTGGCTCGAATAACCAAGGGAATTTTCGCCATTTCAAAATGCACAATTTTCTCATTTCCATGCATTTCAACATGGAATAGGGATAAATACACATACAGTTTGCCACCTAATGAATTCTCATGATGGCAGCAAACAGAAGCTAAGAAAGGTAAGCTCTATATCCAGCATGATGCAACCCTGCAGAAAGGCACAGTATTAACTCATTCTCTTCCATGTTTCCCGCTATATCATTACAGCTATTAACCCTTATAGCACATACTGTACACTTCTTCAAAATTGTTTTGGAGAAAATGTTTGATTTGTTCATACAGTAGATGCTACACTAAAAACTGATTTGCATCAGCTAATCAATAAGACCCAGTAGAGTAATAAAAATGTATACTGTAGGGAAATAAATATAATAAATCCACCCAATTTTTATCAGATATGCATGCTTTCTTCATTCAGTTGCAATTAAAATATAAAAATAAATAAGCATGTATCTGACATTTCTGTCATTTTAAGATGTACCATATTTTACTACAAATGTTCAGCTTTATTCAGTCTGCTTTGGTGTTCGATTTTTCAAATATATTAACTGGCATGTAAATTACATATTCATAGTATTTGTTTATTTGCCATAAAGGTCAGAACCCTATTATTCTAAAAGCATTTTACAATTTGATATAAAAGTGCAAAATGAATAGATATTAATAATAAGTAAAAAAATATCTATCTTCATCTCGTCATTCATGCACTTGTACACTCAGCCAATCATGTGACAGCGGTGCAATACATAAATCCATGCATATACAGGACAAGAGCTTAAGTTAAACATAAGAATTGGGAAAATGTGTGAGCTTAGAGACTTTGATCATGGCATGGTGTTTGTGATGTTGCCAGATTGGTTGGTTTTGGGTATTTCAGAAACTGCTGATCCCCTGGGTTCTTTATAAATCTGAGAGCAATGTGGAACTATGTAGGCTAATCAGAACTAGAGTTCGAAAATAGAGTTCCAAATGAGAAAAACATCAGCAATTTTATTTTATTTTATCTGCAACTAACCACATTTGGTGAGTCTATGCAAACTGTATATTGCATTCTGAGATCCCTTTCAGATCACCATGGTTATAATGCTATTTGAATTACTTCCTGTCAGCTCAACCCGACCTTACCATCTAATAACAAGGCATTTCTACCTCAACAGCTGCTTCTCACTGGATGTGCTTTATGTGAAATATTTTGTGATTGGACAATGCTTAGAGATCAACAATTTCTGAAATAATCAAAGCAGCACAGCACAGCACAGCACAGCCTGGCACAACAACCATGCCATGGTTTAATTAACTGGGATTCCTGAGATTTTTCCATTCTGATGCCTGATGTGAACATGAACTAAACCTCCTGACCTGTACCCTGTACTTGGATGCTTGGACAACGGTTGTTCTCCATCAGCTGTGCTGTAGCTGGTGACTGTAGCTATATATATATATATATATATATATATATATATATATATATATATATATATATATATATATATATATATAGTATATAGAGCTACAGTCACTGTATGTGTGTATATATATATATATATATATATATATATATATGTATTATGGTTGTATTTTTCTTATACTAAAACAACTTACTTTTTTACATTTTTTTATAGAACCATTGTTGCAGCCATCTTCTTTCTCAGGAAATGCCACTGGTCATGTGACAGCCTTAATATACTAGAAACCACGTTCAAGAGCATATACTACACTAATGTTCTTGTCAAACTTTAAAAATAAAGCTCTATTACATGTTTTTTATGTGAATGGTGAAAAATCATTTATTCAGTGCCATGTAAAAATGATAAAGCACATAATAGTTACAAAAAAGTGTGTGAGTTCCACAGGGCCATACTTATATCACCAGCTCTACAGCAGAGTTAGCATATGAGATTTCACACAGACGTATTATAAAAGCACGTCATTTCATAAATTACTCTCTGTACTAAATGTACATGTCTAATTTTCAAAACGCAGCAACTGAATGAGTTTCCCACTCAGTGGTGAACTGCAGTTTGAAATTACTGGTACTGGTTTTTTATTAAAAGCACCTTTAACACCTTTACTGTTCTCTGAAATATTCTGGAAATATATACTGTGGGTTTTTTTTTTTTCCATTTTCTTTATAAGTGGTCTGGAATGAACAAAAACAACAATAACAGAAAGTTCATAAACTCCATATTATGTTTCCACTGATAATTTTTTCCATAGAATTTTGATCCTATGGTCTACATACAAGTGACATTCGTTTGCTAAAGAAAAATTCAGGGGCTCAAAAATCTATTTGTTGTTCATGGTTTAGGAAAAGCCTATTTTAGTTTCACACTTTCTCCTGGGTATATAGAAAACAAATCTAGCAAAAAGTGCTAGCTAAAATAGAATAAAACTGTATTCTGTTTCAAATTCATCACTTAGGGTTCTTTTTTGTGTTTTGTTTTTAGCACAAAATAAATATTTACTCTCTTTGTAAAATCTAAAATGCTTTTAGACATGTCTGCCCCTTAATTTCCAAAAATTCCTTGCATGAAAATGGAAGCAATAGACAAAAACAGTGTTACACAAACATATGTAGCTAAACTGGTTAAATATACCACTTAAGACATTTTTTATAAAGAAACATAAAAACCAACAGAAGCGACAAACATTTCATATACAATTTTATATGGAAAATACAACTGAAAACCCTGCCTCACTGCATTTCCTGTCCTCGCTGGTTCAAACCCCCTCCTGGAAAATATGTGCCAATGCCGGGAGACAGCGCCAACAGCCTGTCTTGTTGGCATTATAAAAGGAACCAGAGGACAGTGGGCGGCCTCTCTGTGATGCAGACCCAGACCCTGTCATTTTTAATTTCTTTTCTTTCTTTTTTTATTTTTTGTTTTCACTTTATAAACAGGGTGGAAAATTGGAAAAAAATATCTGCCCAGACAGTTAACCTAATGTGGTCTGCACTCTATTGGACTGATGGATCATTTACTTCTTAGACTGTGTGATATAGCTGTTCTCGATACACAGCACTATGTAGTTGTTGGAGCAGCTGCTGGGTTTCTGCTGTAGGAGCTGGCCAGCCTGCAGAGAAGAGGCCAGACCCATCACGGCGTGATCTGACGTCCTCCACGTCTCGCAGTAGTTATCCATTTGACGGTGACCCTTCCCACTGGAGCCATGCCAGATCATCTTCTCTGGCCTAGGGCGCACACAGGAGGAGAAAGATTATATTACAAAATGAAATAAAACATGTGATGCCACATGCAGAGTCAAGAATGGAGGGGGCGGGGGGTTGGACGGGGAGTCATTTTGTCCTATGTGAAGGTGACTCAGGTGTCATTACAGAACAGAAATGCTTATGCATTAGTTTTGCTACTCTGTATGTGGCCTAGGGGAAAAGTTTCTATTTTAAAACCTCCCATTGCTGTAGTGACATATCAGAGGCACTGGCCTCATAGTAATCTAAAGCACCTGGTGCTGTATAGTGAAATCCTGACAATGAATAAGATCCATTTTAAGTCCAAGTTAAATCAGTGCATTATAACTAACTACACAATAACAGTGGAAGAAATCAGCCTGAAATTTACAGTGAGGTTTTGATTGTTGTTGTTTGTATGTAAAGTCAAAATTGTCTGTCTCACCAAGCACTATCCCTGAGGATGTCCCTGCCATCAAAGGAATATAAGGGTACGTTGGTCTTCATCCTGCCCTCTGAATCACCGAACAGCGATTCCCAGCTGCTGAATAGCACTTGGTCCTGTGGAGAATAACATCAGCACAACACTGACCCATGACCAAGCAGAGGGGAAGCCAAATGGCTCAGTTCACTGCTTTCCCTCACTAACACACCCGATTCAGCAACTGAAACTAGCTGATGAGGGCAGAGAGAGAAAACATTAAAGTGTACCGAGAATGTAGAAGGAAATCACTAACTAAATAATGGATTCTTAGCAAATTAAACAAGTCAAGGGTAATAAAACGTATACAAGAATGCAATATAAAATCAATCATTTAAACATTTTGGCATGAGGTTCATTTCATTGGAATGAAAATATATATATAGAAATAATACTGTACATGTATAGTACTCCTTGTAAACATGAATCAAATCTGACTTTATTTTCATTCATTCACTCATTCATCTTCTACCGCTTATCCGAACTACCTCGGGTCACGGGGAGCCTGTGCCTATCTCAGGCATCATTGGGCTTCAAGGCAGGATACACCCTGGACGGAGTGCCAACCCATCACAGGGCACACACACACACACTCTCATTCACTCACGCAATCACACACTACAGACAATTTTCCAGAGATGCCAATCAACCTACCATGCATGTCTTTGGACCGGGGGAGGAAACCGGAGTACCCGGAGGAAACCCCCGAGGCACGGGGTGAACATGCAAACTCCACACACACACAAGGTGGAGGCGGGAATCGAACCCCGACCCTGGAGGTGTGAGGCGAACGTGCTAACCACTAAGCCACCGTGCCCCCCTGACTTTATTTTCGTTGTGATTAATTAAAAGTGATGGATTAATTTATACCCACTCATTTATAAACGGATATGAGTAGGGTAAAGAGGACACATACCTTAAGGTTGACAATAGGCAGCGTGTTTCTTTCAGATTTGCGAACGATGCTGTATAGATCCTGCAGTTTGGAGGACAGGAAAGCCCTAAATGTTCCCTTCAAACCTGCATCATGTGCCTGCTGGAAGCACAGGAAGTCTGCACCACGGATGGCCCTCATGTTACCCACCTGAGGGCTGTTCAGGGCGATCAGATGCAGCTGTTCAAACAGAGAAACCACACGTCATTAGACACACGCAGCTCTAGCCAAAACACAATTAAAGACACATTTACTGCATTTATTGTTAAGGTCACAGGACCACAGAGATTTTTATAAAGCTATTGGTTTGGTATGTATAGTGTATTCGGTATATATAGTATTATATGTTATGTATACACTATATGGACACAATAAGTTTTTGGATACTTAAATATTACACCATATGTGGGCCTCTCATAAACAATTTAATTGATGTCTATACAGTATATGCTGGAGCATTAAGATGTCCTTCACTGTAATTAAGGGGTCCAAATCTGATCCACCATTATAATACCCCTGTGTATAAATCAACCATGAAGATATTGTTATCCAAGGCTGGTGTGTAAGAACTTAAGTGATCTACATATAACCCCAACGTCAATCCCAACCTCAGTCCCAACCTCGACCCCATTGACTCCTCTCCCCAAGGACAGTGGTAGCTCAGTGGTTAAGGTGTTGGACTACTGATTGGGAGGTTGTGACTTCGAATCCCAGGGCCACCAAGCTGCCCCTAACCCTCAATTGCTCAGCTGTATTACTGAAACAATTTAAGTTGTTATGAAAAAGGGTGTCTGCAAATGACATAATTGTAAATGCCTCCTCGCATGACTTTACTGCCTGATTGCACTAACACACTTGTGGCTGTATTGACAATCTCTAAAACCACACTCTAACATCTAGTGGAAATCCTTCCCAGAATATTAGAGACATATAGATTCAGAGATCACATACATCACACATACAGTGTGTAATGGTCAGGTGTCCACAAACCTCTAGCCATATAGTATAAAAACATTTATAAGGTGATACATGTTCTATTACTACAACACTAACAGTAGTACAGGCTGCAGTTCAAGATGTTCAAGATGTGCTTATTCTAATGTTATTGTTTGTACGGTAACTGATAATTAACAGGAGGTTGGGTTCAGAGTGCAATGTCAGCCTTGATGCTTGACCCCAGGAGCAGAAAGAGTTAAGGGCCTTGCTCAAGGGCCAAACAATGGGGCAGTGATGGACCAATCTTCTGATCATCAACCCAAAGCCTTAACCACTTGACCCACCACTGTCTGTAAGAAAGTCCATAAGAAAGTATTTTGGGTTTCTGGGTAGCCTGACAAGTGTTTACAACTATTACAACTAAAATGATTTCTAACTGAATACAACACTGAATGTAAGTGTTAAAAAGTAATTGTTTGCACATTTATGTGGTTTAAGGGGAATAAAGCACCTTGCATCATAGTTTTTTTTATAATTATTTATAAAAAAGTCATATATTTATATAATTATAATAATACACTGTATATAGATTTATCTATATAATTGTTTGCCACAAAAGGCCCATGTTAGTTAGTAATATAAAGAAATAAATCAAATTCAAGCTACTGTATGTGATTGTAAGCTTACCCCTGGTCCTGATGTGTGTACATGACCCTCAGGCTTATGGACAGGTGTGCTGGGTCTGTGGATTGGCGTGATGGGGTACCTCTCTGGAGGTACAGGGATGTGGTGATCAGTGCGGGGTGGATACCTGCTGTCCGGCTGAGGTGGGTACCTGCTGTCCGGCTGAGGTGGGTACCTGCTGTCCGGCTGAGGTGGGTACCTGCTGTCTGGCTGAGGTGGGTACCTGCTGTCTGGCTGAGGTGTGTACCTGCTGTCTGGCTGAGGTGGGTACCTGCTGTCTGGCTGAGGTGGGTACCTGCTGTCCGGCTGAGGTGGGTACCTGCTGTCTGGGTGAGAGGAGTAGTGTGTGCTGTAGTTTGGATCAATGTCTGGTTGAGGATGTTCACTCTTGGGACTCTCCGGCTGCCGGACTGCAGCATCGACAGGGGAGTAGTCTTCTGCACCGTTATTTGCCGAGTGGTTCGGAGGGTAGTGCACTACTGGGGGAGGCTGTACTGCTGCCACCTCATTGTTCTGCAAATAGAGTGTACAACAGTAATATGTGTGACTGAATGCTGAACAGTTTCTTTCATGCTTTACCGTGTAAGCTGTACACCATATAAGCTTTGCTGCTTTTTTACATAGTTGAGTACTTGACACCTTCTTTAGGCAGGTGAGTACTTGAGTAATAGCCAAAGTCTACAGTTCTTCAGATACAGTATGAATCTACTTACTGAATCTCTGTAGAAGGGGTTATGATCCGCAAGCTGAAAGAAAGCAGAATTTCATGGTCAGAAGCATGAAAGAAATATGTACGAAAGTACGAATATTTTGTGGTCCATACCATGACTTTTCTGACACCATCACGCACTCTGACATAGAGCTCGCTTGTGTCCGTTAGGTAAAACAGAGAACCCTCTGGTTGTCTCTGTGCTGTTGAAAGCATCAAGGCAACTGTTCTCAGTACTGTCACCTATAAAATAAAATAAAGCAAAGAATTATTATTATTATTATTATTATTATTATTATTATTATTATTATTATTGTTATTATTATTTTTAGATATACTGAAAGAAGCTCAGTTGTAGGTATTACCTACAGGTAAGAGCTGGATTTTTACTTTTGCCATGTTAAATCATATTTCTGCTAACTTTTTATCTGACCTTAACACAGTAAATCTTAAAAAAAAAATCTTATATCTGAGAGGATCTGAGACTTAGTATGCACTCCTAGTATTGTACTTACTCCGGCGCTTTGGCCAGGTGGACCAGGAGGACCAGGAGGGCCAGGAATGCTGATTGCTGAATAGAAAAATAGCAAAAAATACATCAATCTTCCCATAAAAATACAAAAGATTCAAGCTTAAACTCAGAATTCATTTTAGAGTACTTCTTTTTCAACTAGACTTACTAGGTCTGTGAGCACCAGGTAATGAGGGTAAACCAGGTGGCCCAGGAGGTCCTGGTTGTCCTGGTTGTCCTGGGTTTCCTGGACGACCTTCATAACCAATAGGTCCTGGTGGACCCTGTGGACCAGGTGGCCCTACGATAGAATCTCCTTTAGGACCCTGCAATGAACATTTCAAGAAATGCTCATTATTAGGTTTAGACTACATAAAGTTGGATCAAGTTTTTCAACAAATCAGTGTCTTCTTTTTCTCGTAGTATAACATTAGGTCTTGATAGTTTGCTACTGAGTTGAGTCACATGTGTTAATTAGAGGGTTAGGTTCGTACCATAAAACGCAACTTGCTGCAGGCACAAGAAAACGCCCGCTGTGCATCAGGAATTAATGTTTAATTTACTAAAGCTGTGCTTGGAGCCTACTAAATGCACTCTGTGTGAGACCTAAACTGTAGTGTAAAAGCTGGTGTAACATCAACCAGCAAAATGCTCAGAATATAAAGGACGTTCAATAACAAAGATTACATTTACTTTTTAAATAAGCTGTACCAGATTAAAAACTCCTTTGTCTGAATAATAAACATTTTGGAAGGTATTAATATGGCTGATATGCCTTTAATTACTAATCACTTTTAATGAAGGTTGCTCTGTAATAATAAGCTTTATAGAAAAGCGGGCAATTAGCAAAATGTCACAAATGTCCCACATAATGTCTTGAACGTCCATTTTTGACATGAGAAAATTGATCTGTGTCCTTGTCATATGTGCAAAGATCTGTGTGATAAATAAGCCTAATAACCACACATTATTAGATGATAGAACAGTCTTATAACCTTATACACTCTCTGTTACAGAATATCAAAGTAATGTTTGAAGAGATTCCATTGAAGCACGTATAAAATGAGTAAAATAAATAATACTGTGTAAAATAAGCAAAATAGACAACACTGTACATGATCAACCATAATAGTAAATCAAATAGATCCCTCGTGTGCAGGCAGAATAGCTCTGACCAGTTGAGGCATGGATTGCACTACACAAGAGCTCTGAAGGTATCAGGCACCAAGATGTTCATCAGATCCTTTAAGTCCTGTAAGTTGTGAGATAATTCCTCCATGGATCAGACTACAGTGGGGGAAATGATTTGATCCCCTGCTGATTTTGTAAGTTTATTCCTTACAAAGAAATGTACGGTCCATAATTTTTACGGTAGGTTTATTTTAATAGAGAGAGACAGAATATCAACATTAAATAAAGGTTTATTTTTTATTTGACTGAGTGAAACGAGTATTTGATCCTCAAGCAAAACATGACTTAATACTTGGTCGACAAACCCTTGTTGGCAAGCACAGTGGTCAGACATTTCTTGTAGTTAGTCAACATCTCAGGAGGGTACATAGATCACTCTATAAATCCTGAATGTTTTGAGGCTTTTGCTTGGCAACTCAAAAAGTTTTAGCTCCATCCACAGATTTTCTATGGGAATAAGGTCCAGAGACTGGCAAGGCCATTCCAGGATCTTAATGTGCTTCTTCTTGAGCCACTTCTTAGTTGCCTTGGCTACATGTTCTGGCTGCATCTTCAGTGTTCTGGCTCAGGCCAGGAGGTTCTCATCCAAGATTCTATGGTACATGGCCCCGTTCATAGGTCCCTGAATGAGGTGAAGTCTCCCTGTACCCTTAGCAGAGAAAGCTTCAAAGCAGAATGTTTACATCTCCATTTTTGACAGTGCGAATTAAGTTCTTGGGGTCATATTCAGCATTTATCTGCCTACAAACATGGCGAATCGAGGTAATGCCAAAGAACTCAAATTTGGTCTCATCTGACCACATCACATTTTCCAAGCTTTCTCTGAATCATTCAGGTGTTCATTTGGCAAACTGCGGACAGGTCTGTAAATGTGCCTTCTTAAGCAAGGGGATCGTGTGGGCACTGCAGGATGTCAGTCCATTACAGCAAAGTGTGTTACCAATAGTTTTCTTGGTGACTGTGTTCCCAGCTCTCTTGAGATTATTAACAAGCTTCTTTCGTGTAATTCTGGGCTGATCCCTCACCTTTCTTAGAATCATCCTTACCCCACAAGGTGAGATCTTGCGTGGAGCTCCAGAGCGAGGGTGATTGACTGTTATCTTTTCATTTCTTTCTTTTATTTCCATTTTCAAATTATTGCGTGAATCTTTCTCACCAAGCTTCTTGCTGATGGTCTTGAAGCCCATTCCAGCCTTATACAGGTCTACAGCCTCGTTCCTGACATCTTTTGACAGCTCTTTGGTCTTGCCAATGGTAGTGGGGAGGTTTGAACAGAAGAGATGACAGGTCTGTGACAGGTGTCTTTTATACACATAACAAGTTGAGATTAGGAGTACTTTCCTAAAGGGACCAGACTAATTTGTGTGCATAACAGGTCTGTGGAAGTCAGAATTCTTGTCAGGGATCAAATACTTATTTTACTCAATCAAAAATAAATTCATTAAGAACCCTTAATGGATTTTTAATGTTTTTTTTTTTTAGATTTGTTGTTAATATTGTGTCTCTCTGTGCTAAAATAAACCTAGCATAAAATTCTAGTAAGAGGGTAAACTTAAAATCAGCAGGGGATCAAATAATTATTTCCCCCACTGTAGTTTGTCCAGCACATCCCAGAGATGCTCGTTCGGATTGAGATCTTGGGAATTTGGAGGTTGGGTCAACACTGAATACAGTTACCATGATGGGGTGGACTTGGACTTTAACAATGTTTAGATAGGCAGCATCGTGACGTGACATACGGCTAAGTACGGTGACCCATACTCAGAATTCGTTCTCTGCAATTAACCCATCCAAAGTGCACACACACAGCAGTGAACACACACACACCATGAACACACACCCGGAGCAGTAGGCAGCCATTTATGCTGCAGCACCCAGGGAGCAGTCGAGGGGGTTTGGTGCCTTGCTCAAGGGCACCTCAGTCGTGGTATTGCCGGCCCGAGACTCGAACCCACAACCTTAGGGTTAGGAGTCAAACTCTCTAACTATTAGGCCACAACTTCCCCGTAGGTGTCAAAGTAATATGTATATGAATGCAGGACCCAAGGTTTCCCACCAGAACATTGCCCAAAACATCACACTGCCTTTGCCTGCTTGCTTTCTTCACATAGTGCATCCCTCTTCCAAGTCTTCTCCAGGTAAGGGATGCACACGCTCCCAGACATCCACATGATGTAAAACAGATTCTTGCTTCTAACAGATTCAAGAAGTAACTGTTCACTTGCTGCCTAATATATCCCACCCCTTGACAGGTGCCATTGTAATGAAATAATCATTGTTATACAAGTCATCTGTCAGCGGATTTTACATTCTGGCTAATCAGTGTATGTTTCCTAATTGGCTACAGGGAAAAATCTGGGATTGGCCATCTACCATGTGAGTGAAAGTAGGACATTCAGGCATCTCATTATCACAATGCATAATGCATTTTCTATAAATTATATGCATGAAAAGAAATGGCGGAAAACACAGATGCTTTAGAAAATAATGATTTTGAAAATAATGAATTTGAAAATAATCAAATGTTTTTATATAACAAATACTGTATACAATATATTGTATTGATTTACTAATATAGATGTTATAAAAGAAACATCTAGAGCAAAATTTGATCTTTCAAAAAACAAGAAGCTTAGTACCTTTCTGCAGCAGCGTGTGTGTAGATTTAACACAACATGCCTTTGCACAAACAGCACAAGCCATTTGTCACAGACAGCAATTTGTGGTATAAATCAGGGAGTGCACAGTTTATAGCATCCGTTAGTGTTCAATTGAGTGTTGAAATGGGCAAAACAAGTGACCTGAGTGCCTTTGAATCTAGCGTGAATGTAGAAACTAGCTTCAATGCTAAAAAAAAAAAGAAGTGAAAAAATCTTGAATATAGTCTAATTTATCTAGTCATTTCTATTATAAGATTATAATTAACCAAATATGACCATTTTTTAAATGAAAATGAAAATTTCAAGCTTGAAGTAATCTTGTTCTTTTAGCAGATAGTTTAGAAAAGATATCATTTTTTAAAGAATATGCTAGCGCTAGCATCTTTAAAAGATGAACTGATTCAAACGAGAATGGTGTAAAAGGCAAATCCTACACATCCTGTAGCTGAAAACAGACGAGATCTGTGTATGCATACAGTGCCGTAGCCAGGCAAATTTTACTACAGGCCGTCCTCTTTGGTGTCAGATGTAAAGCTCAGTATGATGGTGTGAGGAATGTGGGGCAGACATAATCCCCCAATACGCAAAGTTTAATTTATAATTTAACTCTTGTACAGCTTAATGTTTGATCCCGAGACGTCTGCTCAGATTTACACAGTTAAAGCATCCACAATTTTGTGAAATACAGGCTCGGGTGTATTAAAGGAGGCACAACAAACAGCAACTCAGCGGATATGTTTCCCAAACCCTCCCCACTAGGTCTTACAGGAGGTCCTGGTGGTCCCTGCACACCTCCATAGTGAGAACCGTAGTGTCCGCCCGGCTCGCCCTTCTCTCCTTTCAGCCCGGGGTCTCCACGCTCACCCTTCAGCTCATTCTGTAAACACATACAGCGCAAAGACACGGCTATAAACACACACCTTCTCCGTTGTGATGTGGATCTATTCAGCATTTATTCTCCAACAAAAAGTAACTGACCTTCAGTGTGAAAACATCAAAGTTGCCTACAGAACAGTATATAAAAAGAAAATAACATGTAAATAACATCACTGTTATCATTTGAATTATAAAGCTCAAAGTGATGGTTTTTTTTTTTCAAAATTGATTTAGAAATATTATTTTCATGCCACTAAATATATATCATAGAAGAATCAAACAAAACATTGCTAGAAAGGGAGTGATACCTGGTGCCCCGGGAATACCAGGAACCCCACGATCTCCCTTCTCTCCTTTCGCACCTAGAAAAAAAAAAACATTTACATAAATAATGCCAATACATCAGTCAAAGGAAAACCTGAGAACCAGACAAGGCTTATGATTTTAAGGATTAATGGCTACAGCCTTTGTGAGCAATATATCTGTCCCACACCGTGGGTATTATTCCTGTATTATGTGCCAAACAACTGAATGGAAATACCTGCTTTAAAAATGGCAACTGTTAACAACAAAGGAAATAAGTAGGAGACCAAATGACAGATCAGTCATTACTAGAACTGACTTCCTTGTAATATAACACAATGCCTGTCTACTGGACTGTGTGTAAACAATAGAAAATTAGTGCAAATATGCAAAACAGCTCACCTGGATACACTCTACCAGAGTCCTCATATCTCTAAAATAAAGCACACATAGGAGATAAAAGCCTTACTGCACTGCTTGTGCTTTGGAAATCCAGATATAAACAATCATCAATTTGTGCAAAAATGCAGCATTTTAATCATTTACATTTAAACATGAATAATCACGAGCTTGTTTGCTACTGAAAAACTCAAACATAAACTCAAACACATACACCAAATCTGTTTAGATCTGTAGGGTATGTTGATGGTCCCGGTGGACCTGGTGGACCTGGAGGACCTGGAGGACCCTTAAAAGATAAAAAATATATATATATCAATAAGAAATGCAGTTCAGAAATGATTTCATAGACAAAAAATAAATAAATAAAAATATGCACATGTTATGAATTTTGTCCTTACTGGATAGCTGTATCCTGAACCAGAGCCAGACTCTCCTTTTTCTCCTTTACTTCCAATTATACCTGGCCGTCCCTGTAGTGATATATCAATGCCACTTTACACTTCAAACTTATACAAGCTGATGTACTGTCTGGAAGATTTCAGGAAGCTAGTTATAGCATGTTTTAATGTTCAGATTCATAAATGGAAGACTTACAGGTCTGCCTGGCATTCCGATTTCACCCTTCATGCCGGGAGGTCCATATGGTCCCTGTGCGAGTACACAGCCAGAGGGAAATGTTACTTACGATATCAATATCATTGTAATTTCTTCAAAACAGATAACTATATAAAGATACTCACAGGGGGTCCAACAGGTCCAGCAGGTCCTCTATCCCCCTAAAATAAAAAGCAACAACAATGAAAAAAAGAATCTGTTAATTTAATATTATGCTGTACATAGTTAGATATATATGTAGCTTTATGAAAACTAAAGCTTTCACCTTATGACCAACTGATGAACCAAGAAACAGAGGGCTTCCATCAGGTCCAATAACCACACCAGGTTCTCCTTTCTCACCCTAAAAAAACAGAACGTGTTCAAGTAGAGGTAACAATATGGCAACCTAATGAAAATTATCCTATATACACTACAAAAAAAGATTAAACTGGTTAAGATCAGAAAAATAAAAATAAAACACAAGACAAATCAAACTCGATCTGTGCGACTGACCTTAATGCTATGTCCTGGAGCACCGGAGTTTCCTTTCTCACCCTTCGGTCCTATTGGGCCCTTTTTCAAAATAAAGACAAACATTAGGTAGAATTCAATACGGTTTTTAAAAGATCTACATAAGTGTCCATATACAGTATGTTGATATACGGTTCTTTACTCATCAACTATTCAAGCAAGGAAGAGCATTTCTAAAAATGTTTCTTGGCTTGCTTCCTGGAATATGTATTGTACAAATGCTATAAATATAAAAGTCCATTCAACTGAACTGAATATACTGGAGACTACAAATCATACACAACGAACAAAACACTGGGACAAGGTTTAAACTGTTACAAGGCTTTATTTGAATCGGAGGTAGTCTGCAGGGGACCTTACTAAGGAACCTTACTAAGACACTTAACACTGTTTTCGTCCTATATTTTGTCACCCAACTGTATTTGAAATCCATTTTTTATTTTTTTTTTCTACGGTTTTTCAAGGAAGAAGCAAATTCAAAAAGCACTATTTAGCTATGACATTGAAGCATATATACATATATATAGAGGGGGGGGCACGGTGGCTTAGTGATTAGCACGTTCTCCTCACACCTCCAGGGTTGGGGGTTCGATTTCCGCCTCCGCCTTGTGTGTGTGGAGTTTGCATGTTCTCCCCGTGCCTCGGGGGTTTCCTCCGGGTACTCGAGAAATGCATGGTAGGTTGATTGGCATCTCTGGAAAATTGTCCGTAGTGTGTGATTGCGTGAGTGAATGAGAGTGTGTGTGTGTGTGTGTGTGTGTGTGTGTGTGCCCTGCGATGGGTTGGTACTCCGTCCAGGGTGTATCCTGCCTTGATGCCCAATGACGCCTGAGATAGGCACAGGCTCACGTGACCCGAGGTAGTTCAGATAAGCGGTAGAAGATGAATGAATGAATATATATATAGTTTATTGTTTGATATATAAAATAGAAAGAAAAAATAAAAATGTGTTTTTATCTGTATAGCAACAATGAAATGAAAATAAGGCTTGGAGGGAAATAGCAGAGATCGATGTTGACTCTTATGGGTAGTATACATTGTGAATAAAGTTGGATCTCTTTGCTAGTCTGAACAAGAAATACATTTCTCATTAGATTTAAATCGTGTTGGAGAGTATACGGCTGACATTAGTAGCAGCTGTTAGACTGTAAAAAAACAATTACAGTATAAGCAACTTGTTGCTTGTAGTGTGAACAATGGATTAGTGTCAACGCTTTAGTTGCTGCTCCCGCTTCACGGATGATTTGATTTGGAACAGATTTTATGCCGGATGCCCTTCTTGACATAAACTCTTCCATTTTAGCCGGGTTTAGGACCAGCATTGAGAGTTAAACCCACAGTGAATGGGTCAGTTTCTTCCTGGGTAATCAAACTAGCTATAATACACTCCTAGCTATAATACACAGTAGAAAATGCTAAACTTGCCCAGCAAACACATCTTGGCTCCTTGAATCCATCAAAAAGGTGTGTACATTGGTTTCTCTCTCACTCATTTTCTACCGCTTATCCGAACTACCTCGGGTCACGGGGAGCCTGTGCCTATCTCAGGCGTCATCGGGCATCAAGGCAGGATACACCCTGGACGGAGTGCCAACCCATCGCAGGGCACACACACACACACTCATTCACTCACGCAATCACACACTACGGACCATTTTCCAGAGATGCCAATCAACCTACCATGCATGTCTTTGGACCGGGGGAGGAAACCGGAGTACCCGGAGGAAACCCCCGAGGCACGGGGAGAACATGCAAACTCCACACACACAAGGCGGAGGCGGGAATCGAACCCCAACCCTGGAGGTGTGAGGCGAACGTGCTAACCACTAAGCCACCGTGCCCCCGTGCAAATTGGATTTTTGTTGGAAAAAAAAAAATCAAACAAAAAAACAACCTGTGACTTCTAATATTAACAGTAACCTCTAAATGATGAACAAACTGTACTTACTGGGAATCCTGCTTGACCAGGGATGCCAGACTGCAAAGGGAGTAATTCATCTTATTAACATACACATAAAGCTTTTATATCAATTACATCAAAATTGTTGCCTGCGTCGTGCCGAAAGTTTATTTAAGTGTTATGCCTCAAGAACAAATGCCAAAAAATCCAAAGAAGGGTTAACACACAAAGTTTCACAAGTTATTCCATCATATCATGCTGCTCGTACTCTCTGTGTTCTTTTATCATCTGGCTTATCTTTACAATCCTCTCTCTCAAACAAACACATGAGAAAACATCTGTTTGAGAGCTTATTTTCTATCGAAGGATCAGCAATAATAACAAGGTTCCAAATCCAAACAGTTTGTTAAATTGGTAGGTGCTCAGTATAGGAATAATAGTATTTTAAAACGACTGGTTGTAACTTGTGCAACACTCAACAGAGATGAATTTCCAACTATGATGCAATTAACTGCTGGAACATGCTAGGAGCATCACGATGAAAAAGATCCCTGCTCTGACTGTTTCCTTGCACAATATTTGTTATGGCAATCACTGTATATTTTTATTTTGTACGTCACTGAATATACTTATTGTAGCAGGACAAGACGGGATTCAGATGAGCAGAAAGGCTCTTACCAGACGTCCATCAACCGCAGTATCAAGCTGAGGGAAAGGAGAAAGAAAAAAAACGAATGAATTATTATTATTATCTGCTCTAAAAGACTTTCTCATACAGGTGGCCTACTGTGACAGGAAACCTATTTGTACTGTGTATTTATAATTTTCTTACACCGTCTGGAGACTGATAGATGATCTGTCCTGGTGGTCCAGGTGGTCCTGGAAGGCCAATACCATCGCGACCTGGATCACCCTATTACATAAACACGTCAAACCAATTACACCAGTGTCACCATCAGGAACTGACATTTTTGTTAACTTTGTGAACATGCGAGGAAATACTCACTCTGTCTCCTTTAAATCCTCGGTCACCCTTAGGTCCCTGTGGAAAAAAAACAAATCTGCAGTCAGTTTTCCAGCTTTGATTGCTAATTACACGAATCACAATGCTTGTCCTAATGATGTGTAGCGCTAAGGAACGTATCTTCACCAGAGTGATCAGGTTTATTATAATGAAGGGTTTAGCCGAAAACAACACAAGAAGGAATTCAGGTGAAAGTATTAGAGTCTAAATTATATATATATATATATATTACAGTATCTGTGCATAAAGGCAGTGCCATGCATCATTAGTGCATTTTTACACAGAGACTAAGAAGTTCTGACATACTGATAGATTCCTTATAGCTACAACTTTCAATAAAGTGATTATTAAATACTATTTATAACACAGAATAAAAAGCATAGTATATTTTATAACATCAACTCTGACAATAGTTCCGTCTGCCAGGCAAATAATGGAGGTATATTAGTTTCCTTATTTTTTATATATAGGAACATCTTACGCAGGGTTTACATGACAGGCGTACACTCTACATAAATGTGTGTTTTGAATAATTCTTGAAATAAAGTGATGTTTTCTGTGAAGTTTATTACCATTATGGTTTCTCAGTAACATTAAAAACATTAACAGCATTAAAGGGATGTGGAAGCCTAGTGATTAAGGCATTAGACTACCGATCGGAAGGGTATAGGTTTGAATCCCATGTCCACCAAGTTGCCACTGCTGGGCACCTGAGCAAGGCCCTTAACCCTCAATTGCTCACTTGTATAAAATGAGATGAAAATATATGCTGTAATTGTAAGTTACAATTCCTTCTCAATGCACATGTTCCACAATAATAAATAGATCAAAAGTATGCTGTTCTTGTATAAACAATAATAATATCGTTAGGGCAGGCTGTCTATAAAGGACATTTTTTTGAAGGTAAAATCCTCATACCATCCTGTCACTGATCATGAACATTGAACCTATAACAACCAGTCCAATGTTCTTCGTTCATTTATCATTTATTTGCAAAGAAGTGCTCCATGCTATGGGTTTACATGGGAAGAATTCTTTACCTGTATATCATCATTTACATTTAAATTTATAGCATTTTTTTAGACGCCCTTATCCAGAGCGACGTACAAAGTGCTTTTAAATCTCTATCATTGAATACATTAACTCTGGTTCACTAGGTTACAGACTTAAGATACCGTGAGCCTAAATCACTGTTCAAAGTGAGACTAAATCACTGTTCACTTTTTTTTCCTATACTGATAACGTAACATTTTTACAATGATGAAGGTGTGATGTTTATCATATTTTTGAATCACACCCCTACCTGTGGGCCAGGAAAGCCATCAATTCCAGGATGGCCAACTGTTCCTGGATGTCCGTCGCTACCTTTATCTCCTTTCTGTCCAGGTACACCAGGCTGACCCTAAAGATCAAACACAGACACATATATATATATATATATATATAAAAGCTCAAAATGTCATCTACACGAATAATTAAACAACAATCACATTAACTCCTGAATAAAAGTATGAACAAAAGACCTTACCGGAAGACCAGGTGGACCCTGAAAGAAAAATTAGAGTAACACAAAAGCTATTAATTTAAAAAGCACTGCAAATAAGGTAAAGAATAATGAGATATTACAAGTAGATGAAGAGGTCACTAACCCGTATGCCTTCAGGTCCTCTGACACCAGGGACGCCACCATAAACGTTTACACCTGAACCCTCCAGATCCTCCTAAACAAAGAGAGAAATACAATTCTCATCACAGTCCCGCTCCACCAAAAACGTCAGGCACAAAGGCAGCATGGATAAGATACCACACAGCATAAACACTTCTAAAGAATAAAGCATCTGTTCATTAGAAATAGTGCTTATTTCTGAGAAGATATTCATGTTTTCATCTTAAAAATCAGATTAAATACCTTTTAAAAAACCTGTATCTATATTTATTTAACTTTATGGGTGTATTTTTTTCAAATTGACTTTATTATTCATTCATTCGTTCATTTTCTACCGCTTATCCGAACTACCTCGGGTCACGGGGAGCCTGTGCCTATCTCAGGCTTCATCGGGCATCAAGGCAGGATACACCCTGGACGGAGTGCCAACCCATCGCAGGGCACACACACTCTCTCATTCACTCACACACTACGGACAATTTTCCAGAGATGCCAATCAACCTACCATGCATGTCTTTGGACCGGGGGGAGGAAACTGGAGTACCCGGAGGAAACCCACCAGGCTTATTTTATTTACAATAAAATTCTTTTGTGTAAAATACCATGAGATTTTGGAAATATTAATAAGTCAAGTCAAGTCAAGAAGCTTTTATTGTCATTTCAACCATATATAGCTGTTGCAGTACACAGTGAAATGAGACAACGTTTCTCCAGTACTATGTACTGCAACAGCTACATATATGGTTGAAAAGACATTATAATATAATAACATCCCAAAAGTAAAAAAAAAAATGAAGAACTAATATGCATGATGTAAAAATGTTTAATTATTATTATTATTATTATTATTATTATTATTATTATTATTACTCACAAATCCAACATGGTAGCCAGGCCCAGGAGGCCCAGGAGGCCCAGGTGGTCCCACAGGTCCTATTGGTCCTGGAAGGCCAGCGAGACCAGGCTGCCCGGGTCCTCCTGCATGGCCAGGAAGCCCCTGTGAACCCTGTGAAAAAGCAGGAAATAAACATATATTGGGTATAATAAAGAAATATCTTTAAACAGCCATTACTGTGTATGAGATGTCTCATAACAACAAGACTTGAGACTTGTGTTCTGTGCACAGTTTTAACTTATATCTTATTTCATAGTATAGCACTATTTCTTTCTGTTGTGTTGTGTTGAGTTCAGTTTTATTTTGTTTTATTGTATTTAGTCTGTAATGATATTAAACAGACAGATGGTGTCAGTTGGACTCTAAGAGCCTATGTATTTGTGTGTTTTGGGTGGTCTTTTCTAGTTTCATGTTTGATGAAAATGTAAAAGAGAGCAAAGCGAAGAGGTCCAAAAACTTCCATTTTATTATGAAAGACAAGATTAAATGAACTACAGAGTTAACAACCTAATCTGATATAATACGTAATTACACACAGAGTCCGTTAGCACCTAATCGCTGAATATAAGTGAAAAGGACGGGAGAAATTGTGATTTTTGATGCAGAAACCATCTGGCATATAAAACACAGAAAGTTGTTGGTCAAGTGTAATGAGCTGGACTCTGTGTGTAATTGCGTATTAGATCGGATTAGGTTGTTAACTCTGTAGTTCATTCAGCGATGTCTTTCATAATAATGTGGACGTTTTTTATTAATGTTTGATTCAGCTATTCAGCTGTTTCCTGCCTGAATGGACACATGCTCTTCTTATATGACATAAGGAGATAAAAATATAAACTAGGAGATACATGAACATTGAACATCAAAACAAATATTCGTAATGATCATCTTACAATCAGCAGCATTCAGTCAGGCCAATAAAATCACACATGTTAAGTCTAGTTCTAGTTGGGACTCAACAAAACTACAGTAAAGATGAGAAAATTAGTACCGTACCATTTGAGTTTGTTCGCAAATAACATCTAAACAGAAAAAACATAAAAAATGCAAGATTCGATACGATATGAAGCAACAGCAGAGAGCCATTGAGGCTTGCTCTACCTGTCAAACTGAGGGAAGTAGATGCATAGAAGCTAAAGAAAACAGATGCGCTGGAAAATCCCGAACAACATCTAATGAATATGTACTGAATGAATACACTTAAGTGTTAAGCGTATAAAAATGCTAGCCTGATTGCCAAACTAAGATTTTCTATCATCACAAGTGGTGAAAAGCTCACACTATATGTGCTCTAATACACACAGCACACTGTAATACATCACTTAGTTCTCTGGAATTCACCGCTGCTTTCAAAATGCATGGGTTTCCCAGAGTATTTCAGGAGTTTGCATCAGCATGTGCAGAAGTGTGAGTGCGTGTTGTTGTGCATGTGCTGATGTCCTAACCTTTTCCCCGACAGCTCCAGGTAAGCCGAGCTCGCCGGTATCACCCTGCAGAGCATGACGTGAGTGTGTTTAATATCACATGCACAAGTGACATTTCAGCAGCCTTACAGGAACAGAATTAGGTCTGTCATGCATTTATAAATCCCTCAGGGGATTATCATCATTGTGTTTAATTTCAACATGCAAATTCTTCTTATCCGTGGAAGCTAATGATGCAAGCCCACAACTTGTCAAATAACTAGAAGGATGCTGGGGATTAAGGTGCTAATGCTCTCCTACCTTTTCTCCTTTAGGGCCAGGCAGGCCAGGCAGGCCAGGCTTTCCGTCAGAACCCGGAAGTCCCTGGAAGTCACAATTTATAAAAATTTCAAGAAACAAATGCAGCATTTCTGAAACTATACGGTCAAAGGCAGGTGTTTCTCAAACACTTAGCCAGGTTCAGGTATATTTGTATATGATAGAGTACATACCGTTTGTCCTGGAGCACCATCCTTTCCAGGTGGACCAGTAGGTCTGGCAACGCCAGAAACAGAAGCATGTGAAGCAGCAGAACTACCTTCAGATCCAGGGGCTCCAGGTGGGCCAGGTGGGCCAGGAGGACCAGGCAAACCAGGCAATCCCTGAAAGAGAAAGGTTTTCATTTGGTATGTAGATGTGCAATAACAGAAATTTTGAAAAACGTGCAATATTGCCTATGTGCAATATACATCTTTTTTTTTATACATTTTGTTTTGTATATACTGTATATTGTATGGGGGAAGTCGTGGCCTAATGGTTAGGGAGTCTGACTCTCAACCCTAAGGTTGTGGATTCGAGTCTCGGGCCGGCTGAGGTGCCCTTGAGGTGCCACGACTGAGGTGCCCTTGAGCAAGGCACCGAACCCCCCCAACTGCTCCCTGGGCGCCGCAGCATAAATGGCTGCCCACTGTGTGTTCACGGTGTGTGTGTTCACTGCTTGTGTGTGTGAACTTTGGATGGGTTAAACACAGAGAACAAATTCTGAGTATGGGTCACCAAACTTAGCCGTATGTCACATCACTTATATTATGTCTCTATTCTTTTTATATATTTGCATTTTATTACTCTTGGCTGCTGTAACAGTGAAATTTCCCCATTGTGGGACGAATAAAGGTACAGTATATCTTATCTTATCTTATCTTATTTTAGATATTTTTTTTAAATCATGGTAATTACTTATGCTGATAGTATGTACAGATATGTATATGGTATGTAGTAACTGTCACTTGCATAGTAACAGACACAAACTGCGGCTCATAAGGGAAAAATGTAAAAAATGTGTTGAAATATTAGAATAATTATATACTCGAAGTAAAATATGCTAAAACATATCACTCTTCATACCTTATTTAGAAAAACTTTGTTCAGTTATTATTGGCTTAAACTGCAGTACAGCTTTAAACAGCTTTCATTAACTAATAAAAATAATAAAATTTGATGAAACTGAAATCAAATCCATATCAGCAAAATGAGACACCCTGCGTTTCTAACACTTACCCGCAAACCCTCTAGATCACTAAAGCCAGAGCCCTCCATGTCCACAAATGTCTGCAAATAAAATCAATAATATTAATTGCTAATACATTTTTTAACAAGTAATCCCAAGTTTACCGAATACTCACAGGCCTGTCTGAGCGATATGAGAGTCCTGGAGGTCCCGGAGGTCCTGGTGGTCCCCTGGGTCCGGGAGGACCTTCCACCTTGTCACCCTAAAAATGACATTAGAAAATAACATATAGTAACTAGATTTGTAAAGTTCGTCACGACAAACTTTGATGTTGGCTTTGATGTTGGCTTTGATGATTCAGGTATTCGCAAAGGCCGGTGCTTTTTGGAGGCGAGTGGACATAAGGGTCAATGTTACTTTTGGAGGCAAGTGGACATAAAACTTGTGAAATCTAGTGGAGCGCTAGGATGCCAAAACATTTGGAGGCAAGTGGAGACGAGCATGTGACGTCATCCGAAAACCTGTGACGCAATTCCCCTCCTTGGGCTGAGTGTTTTGATATGCCACATGCCCATGTTGTGCAATTTTTTATTTTCACATGACATCACGTGACGTCATCAGAATACCCGTGAGGAAGTTCCCCTCATTGTTGTGAGTGTTTTGATATGTCACATGTCCATGTTGTAAAAGGTTTTTTGATTTTGCATATATTGGGGGTGGGGCTGCGGCACAACCGAAAAGGCCAGTCGATACACCAATTTAAAACTTTGTTCAGAGTCTCACCCTAAAGGATCTGGCCGTGTTTGGTGTAGATAGTTCAAAAGCTTGCCAAGTTATAAACCTCCAAAGTTTATAATGGGAGTCTATGGGAAAAAAGGCCACTTTGAGACCCGGTACCGGAAGTACCGGTACTCGGATCGCTTAGAAAAGTAATATCAACAAACTTCAGACCAGGATCTACGACATATCCAAATTTGGTGCATGTGGCTCGAAAGCCCTAGGAGGAGTTACTGTACTCTTGATAAATTTTTGTCTAAGCTTAAATAGGAAAACAGAATGTTGGCTTCTACAAAGCCAACATAATAATGCAGTGTTAATAATAACGCACCCTGTCAGCATTGTCACTTTAACCACACTATAAACAAGAACATTAATATAAAATAAACCTGTGTTTTTCCACAATCGATCTATTAATACATGCCAAGGTATCGCTGGACACCTCTGTGGTGTAACAGGTCTTGTGTTTAGGCTTTAGTATAGTTATCTGATAGTGTAATCATTAAACTCACTTTTTCTCCTTTAGCTCCAGGATCTCCAGGGGTTCCTGGGAAACCACGTGGTCCCTGAAAATGTATGAGATAAACTAAAGGAATGTATTTTCGTATATATTTGTGCAGTGTATAATGAAAACATAAAATACAACTGACCATTCTGTTTCACCAGTTGATAATAATTATTAATAATAATTTAACTTTCCCTGTGCTCTGTGGGACATTGTTGTTACTATGTGCCATACACAGCAATTTCAGTGACTAGTTATGCTTGTGGGCGTGGCCAATTCATCAACTACTGATGTTTTTGCAGATTAACACAGACATACCTTCTCTAAGTATAAAAAATGCAATGTATGTAGAAGGACGCACGAATTTTGCAACAATATTTTGAATTTCTAAAACACCAATAAGGTGTGTGTGTGTGTGTGTGTTTGTGTGTTTTGGGGAGATCTTTATATTGTGTTGTACATAAAAACTTCATAATGCTTAAATATCCATGTAAAGTTATGTGCAGGACTGTTTCTTTTTAATCTCAATCCAGCGACTCAGAAGGAAATTCTGACCAATCGTAGCCCTTTACTGCAAAAATTTGGACCAATCACGCCCGCTCCGCTCAAGGCGGCTCCGGCTTGTGTAGAGAAAAGGAAAACATTCCATGGAAGTCGTTCAAAAGCAGAAATGCACTTGACCCCTGCTCCACATTATATAAGTGTCCCATTACTCAGGAGAACTTACAGCAGTTCCATCTTCACCAGGGTCACCCTATGAGAGAACAGAAAGAAGGATATTTATAGGGTACATTTGTTCACACACGAGCTGAGGCATCTGAGGGACCCCAATGCATTATGCTATGAATTTCAAGGGCACAATACAATAGCCATTTGGACCATTAATTGCATTCACGGGGCAAGACACAACAACATTTTGTTAGCTGTTAACAAGCTCATAATATACATGAAGGTATTATACTGTACAAACAGGATGCTGGGTGACAGCGCTCACAGTTGAAGACAATGGTATTATAAATAAAGGGCTTCAGGGTTGTAGGAGAGCCTGGTGTTGGTCACCTGCAGCCCATATGGCCCATAGTGCTGTAGAGCATTTCTCCAGACCGCAGCTGGAGGCTGGTACATTAGGATTACACTGAGATAGGCTTTATATGTAGCCGATGAGCTAAATCTGATTTATTAAAGCAGGACAAATGCTAAACTCAGCACTGTTAGTGGGAACATCCACTGGCCTCATACTGTAATTATAACATTCAATTCATTTCAATTTACTCACTTCATTGAGCCTGATTAAGTGGTCATTAGCACCAATTATTATTAATTAGAGATTATAGACAACAAAGGTGCTATATAAGCAGATGTGAAGTGGATCATAAACCAAAAGAACATAATGGCCCGAACCTTTATATACTACTTCATACTACCACTACAATTTAAGCATACAGGATCGGGTCAAAGCATATATAGAGATCTCTCCTCTCTCTCTCTCTCTCTCTCTCTCTCTCTCTCTCTCTCTCTCTCTCTCTCTCTCCATATATCTCATAATACCCCCTACCACTAAACAATACTGCAAAACAATTTTCTGTACACATATGTGTGCTGGTTTAGGATAACACATAATCTACTATATGTAGTTCCTAAACCTACAAGCTGTCCTGAACTAAACTGTGCATCTCAACGAGAAATAAAGATTTCTCTTTTAAAACCTGGTTAATGTCAAATTTGAAATGAGAAAATTTAATTTAAAGTCTCCAATACAACTGCATTGGAGAAGCAACACAGACATTTCAACAGGCGGTATCATTACAAACTAAATCGATTAGGATTAGGATCATTTTGCTTTGCTACGTAACTATCCAACAACTCAGATAAAGGGTGACATTTACTGTGTGAGGAAATCCCACATAGCTACTGTAACAAGGTTTTAGACATCTTCTGGCAAACCAACTGTTTTTACTACTGCATTTGTAAAACTGGCTTTCTTCTCAGTGTCAAATTATACTTGACATAACCCTAGCATAAACAGTAGATTTTGGCCAAAACAGGAATTTTTTTTATAGTGTTGCCTTGAATTAAGCCTCAGTGATACCTGGCATTTTTCTCCCAGAACACCTACAAACAAAATTGTAGTCTGATCTTCTGTTTATGTACAGTACAAGTATACCCATTTATATACAGTACAATACCCGTGCATATATGTTTTGTTCTTCTGAAGTCCTTCCTTCTTATTCTTCCATGTATCAATAATGTTTAGAAAAGAAATGTCTATGTGTGTTGTAGAGTTGCTCACAGGTTCTCCTTTAGGTCCCGGAGATCCTTTAGGTCCCAGAGATCCTTTAGGTCCCGGAGGTCCCATCGGCCCTGGGATACTCTGAACTACAGAGCCGTTTCCCCTGTCCACGATGCCAACACTGGACCCAGGAGGACCAGGAGGACCTGGAAGACCAGGAGGTCCTGGGTCACCCTTTGATCCAGGATAGCCAAATCCTGCAACACCCTAAAAATGAGATAAACATGATTTTTAGAAACTCATGCATGTTGGAAGTCACAGTAAGGTTTAATATTTTTTTAATTAAAGGAGCAGTTTGTAATATTGTGAGCCCACTGCTGGCTGTAAGAGCACTGGCTGCATCTGCAATGACAACACCCACATATGTCTTCTTCCTTAAGCCTTTCTGCTGAAACAACATTTGTCTGGTGAGAATATTTCTAGGAATAAGGGACAGCCTTGGAGAATCTTTTTAAAAAGGCTTAATAAACATCTTCATACTGGAACACACATGTGGACCATCTGCCATACAAGTACCTGTGTAAGCTGTTACTATAGAAACGATCATTTATTAATCTAAACCTGTGATTTGCCTAACAACCAGATCAACATTCAGAGCTGCTGTTATTGAGAGTTAGCCCACGCATTCTGACCAATCAGAATTGAGAATACAACTTGCGCTAAAACTCGATGATTATTATAGACTAAAGCATTAAAAATTGTACAATTGTTGGTCAGATTTTTGACAGGAAAAAATGAGGATCCAAAACAACAAGACAAGGCAATATATCAGCTTTACTAAAATCGACACAAAAGGATCAAGCCGATTGTTTTATTAATGCAGAAGTTTTCCAGTGGCTTTTGGTAACTGTCATAACATACCTTGATTCCTTTTTCTCCTTGGCTACCCTGAAAAATACACATTAAAGCACAATTTACATTTACATCAGCATTTGGAAAATGTTGATCATTACTATAGTTGGTATTTTAACACAAAACATGACATGGCTAAAATTAGCAGAACAGAATATTCCTTATCTCCTGGTTTATTTATACAATGTTAAACAGATTACAAATATATATTTAAAATATAAGATTTTTCATACTTTCTCTCCTTTAGCACCGTCTCCGCCTCCAGATCCGATCCTGGACCCTGGATCTCCCTTGGGGCCCTGAAGACCACGGTCTCCTTTAGGTCCTTTGTCTCCTTTATCACCTTTTTCTCCCCGAACTCCTGCACCTGATAGCACTGGACACGATGAATGAGACTGTTAGTTGTGAGGGACGTTAGTGCGACTTGTCCCCTTAACAACAAAAAAATGTATTTCCTTTAAACAAACAGCTTCCCCATTCAGCCCTGACATCGACATATTTCTTAAGGAATATCTTCAATCATACTTTCCTTTTACAGCTGCTACCTAAAGCATTAAAAGCATCAAGAAGCGCATTATTTTGAAGTATTCCTTTGAGAAATATTCCCACATCTCAGCAAGCTGCAGCATCAGCACTCCTGTACAGCAACATGAAATAGTGCAGCAATTCTGCATTTCATGCAATACACAAAAGGTACTGTTGGTACCCGCCCTGGCACTGGAGCAAATGGCACATCCGAAGCTTTAAGCTTTATCTCAACACCTTCATGCATAGCATCACTGGAAAAGTCTACTGGAGAGCACAGAGCAGCAGCAGACCGTTCAACATTTATGCTCTGTGACCCACCTTGGGAGCTGGAAGTTCCAGCCTCAGCACCGGAGCCAGAAACTCCACGGCCACCAGAACTCACGGTGTTTGTATGTCGGGAGCTCTCAGACAAACCTGTTGCTCTCCCCGAGCTTGAAATTCTCCCTGAATCGGCAGTTCGGTCTGAGGTTCGCTTGCTATCGTGGATCCAAACCGAAGTTCGCTTGCCGTCAGCTTTGACAGATGTACGCCGGGAATCATCATATATATCAGATGTTGATTCAGAATTGTCATGAGAGTCAAATATTCGTTGTGAATGGTCATAAGTGCCAGAAGAAGTGCCATATGAACCAGAAGATCGTCCAGAATTAACGTGTGAGCCAGACGTTCGACGGGAATCACCGTATGAGCCAGAAATTCGTCCATAGCCATCATAGCCTGATGTTCAAAAATGATTAACTTAACCCATTGTTGAAGCTTGAAATTCACCTATTCTGAAATCAGCCGGCATCTTTCTCACACCACTGCTACTTTATTACCGCTCTGTTAGTACATATAGCCATATAATTTTATAACTAGCACCTTAGAAAGGATTGGAAAAGGAGTTTACTTTTTAATCACACGCGGCATCAATAATTTAACTTGAAATCTGTTAAGGAAAGCTTTGTCGCACGAAGAGCTGTAAAAGATATCATATCCACTAGAGGGCGCAGGATACAGTAAAATGTGCTCCTACTGTACATAGAAATTTGAGCTCATCACAATAGAAAAGAGATGTTGTGTTTCATTCCCTTTCAAATTAGGTGTTAACGAGTAATATCTCAGCATTAAATCGAAACATCTGAGAATGTTTTAATCACTGTACTAAGAGTCTTTCCAGTATAATCCAGTTTAACCCTTTGGATTAACACAAACTGTAAAACATCTAAACCAACTGATTAAAAAAAATAAAAAATCACTGCTGTCATTTATTTCTAAATACAGCAATCTAGACTGAGGTTTAAATCATAAACACACTCACCTTTCTGCACATCCTTGCTCACGGTTACCACTGTCGGGTTCACTGGAGGTTGTTGTAGGGGATTGGAAGGTTGACTTGTGGTCTACATGGGAATATACAGAGGGAAGGTGAGGTCTAAACAGTACACACTATAAACTACATACTCTAACATACAATATCATACTATAATCACACAAAGTCAAAGATTGCTGGTACTTTTTAAGCAGACGTTGTTTTTGTCATGCAAGGATATACCGTACAACTGTGCGATATATCCGATGCTGTTTTTGGAGCATAACTGATCATTATTCATTGCAGATGTCATGTTATGGTTTGGAGGTTTCGACACTGTGGCTGTTTAGGACCAGTTCTACCCATAAGAATAAAGTAACTCGGCATCCCATGGGCTCTGGAGTGTTTTGTTTTTGTCCATGTTCCATGTTTTATGAGTCAAAAATGAAGAGATTTATCAAAACAGTAATGTTTATGAAAGGAATAAAACAGAAACTCAAGAGAGAGCCTGGTGAGAGCGAAACAGTTTATAATGTAATGGAAGTGAACGGAATACAGGATCCGACACATTACACAAAATATCTGAAAGAAAGTATGATGTGTTATTATTATTAAGTTGATATGGTATAAGAAGAACGAAGAATTGAATAGAATACGCAACATGTATTAACACAAGTTAGTCAGACAAACCCTACTGCAGCTTGGGCATGTAATTATAAATAAAAATAAATAAATAAATAAATAAATAAATAAATCCTCTGTCCTGAAGACTTTCCTGTAATGAAAGAGCACTGGCACTAGAGACTCCTTACAATAAATATAAATCAAGTGTTATCTATTTATTTTGAGCCTTAGATCATGTCAAGTGCACACCATTAACATCCTTGTGAATGAGCTCTGGACCAATCAGAAACGAGAATCCCAAATTCGCCATGGCATCATTTAAATAAAATACATTTACATTAATACGGCTAACAATTCTACACGATTACACGCTTCCTGAAGTGTACTACTATGCAAGTCAGGTTTTTCTGAAGATAAGAAGAGATTTTGTCTCACACATTATCAAAAGCTTATTTTAAGTCTGACACACTCACAGTAGGGTCCCAGCTGCAAGCTGAGTGTCAGCTCCCAATGGGGCACAGAAATAGAACAAAAATGGTGTTTAGGGGATACTGTCAGTGTGAATATTAGCCTGTAGAGAGTGACCAGGATGAGCTTCTATCTGTCAGCAAATAGAAGAATGTGGAGGATATGTGGAGGAAAAGAAGCTGCATAACATCAGCCATCAGAACTACTGCTCTATGTGTGGAAGAGCCTCCTTACTGCTTTAAGGCAGAGATGGCATATGACACAACGCTAACTTGCGCTGAGCACATGATGGTAAGGGAGGATATGAATTTCAAAAGATAAGCCTGCTTCAGGGGAAACATCGCTCTTCTTTGTTCCTCATATTGTTGCACAAGTCCAGAATTTTACTCAGTTGATACAGTAATAAGGAACAACTTCCACTCCATGCACCCATTCGTCCCTGAGGGAGCTGTTGAGTCACTGACCCTTCACTGGTCGGCTTAGTAAACTGAAAAAAAAAGCACAACCTGTGACTGGGAATGACCTGCACGCCGATAAACCACTAGGTGCTGTTCCCACAAAAGTCACAAGATGATGCCTTTTATTAGCTAAAATTAAAAAAAAAATCCTACAAGATATGATTAGATGAAGCAGCTCGGTAGACATATGCTTAAGTATCTACAAGAGTTCATGAGATTTAGGAGTTTTTACCCCAGCAGTACTTCACACCACGAGCCTTCATACATCTTAATCCACTGTGAAACAAGCAGGGAAAATGCCCCGAAGGGAACAGACCATCAATCAGGAACAAATTCCACTGCATCACAATGGAAATTTTGCTTTGCATCACCTTCTCGCTTTTCTTCAGGAGAGCTTGTTTGAACCCGTTACATGCAGTAGGAGGATTGGAAAAGAATGAAGCCGCTGACTCTGTGTTTCCTAACAGCTGTTGAGACCATTTCAGGATGATTTTATAGTCCTAATAAATACTTGTCAATGAAAGAAAACCCGGCGTGATGCGGCATAAGCTTCAAAACAAGAGTTCGATACCCCAAAACCTGCTTAATTCAGGAGAAGCACAGGAGCCAAAAAAACCTCCCTCTCAGAGTATAATGTTCCTTCACACTGATTGAAAAAACAGTGTATTAAGAAAAAACACACAGAAAGTCAGTCCACTGGAACCACCTGGTTTTCCCTTCCTGTGTAATTGGGGCCGACATGCTCAGGCAGAAGCATTGACTATCAGAACGAAGGTTAATTTTTAACCTCAATATGCTCCAGTGTACTGTATGTGGAAGTGGGGATGTTTTTTGTTTTAAACTTGGCTCCAGATGTCAGTGTTTGACTGGGATTCCCTCCAGAAGATAAGGGTTTCTCCACAGTGTGGCCAAAAACTCACATGGCACACACACCTAAACAATAAACCGAAAATTTACCACACTGCTATTTGACCAGGATTTGAGTGTGCAAGATTACATTCAGGTTGATTGTGAAAGTGTGAGATCGAATTGGTTCGTGGTTGCAAATGTAAGGACTGAGTAAACATTGCTTTAAAGAAAATTATACAATAAAAGAAGACAATACCGAGACTGGGTGATCACCACTGCCGAAAAAACCACTTCCATATTCACCAGAGGCCTGAGAGAGAGCGAGAGAGAGAGAGAGAGAGAGAGAGAGAGAGAGAGAGAGAGAGAGAGAGAGAGAGAGAGAGAGGGGGAATTATTTCATCTCCTTAACTTCATTTTATTAGTATTATCTTGATTTTATTACAAAAGCCAGAGGTTCTGCCCATTTCTGCAGGCTGAGATCTTTTTTTTCAGAACCGTTTTTTAGACTAGTGGAAATGGGACTGCAGGCACAGCATTTTTTCTGTAATATATGCCTGGATTTCATGCAATACCATCCATGCTGACGTCTATCATTGCACAAGCAAATTACAATGAAAACCCTGGTTAATATAAACCCCAGAACATGATTAAATACTTCAGAACTAAATACAATCTGCATTTTTTTTTTTTTTTTTTTTTTTTTGCTGAAAGCCACCAAAGTGTAAATGAGGGTTTAAAATTTGTGACTCCTTTTTTTTGTCATGTGTTTTTCAGTGTGGCTCCTTGGGTTGCTTTGAGAAGTTTTTAAATCCACATTGTCCACAGTAAATATGAAAAAAATCTAAGTTTTTTATTGATTGGCTAAACTTAAGGATGACAATTAAGGCTGTCTCTGCCTTTGACAATTTTACCCTGAAAAAAAAAAGTACAGTTTTATAAAACCATTTCTGTAGTTACATAATATACTTCTGTTATATTACATTATATTTATTACATTATATACGTGGAAGTGACGGTTTAGCACTTATGGTGTTGAACTAGTGATGGAAAGGTTATATATGTAAACACCAGACTGTTTACTCTTTTAATTTGAGTTTGAATTTTTATTAATTTATTGTTTAAAACAAAGCTGTGGTTAAAGGACCTGAAGCATTTGGGCTGATTCCTTAAACACTGGCTGTATCCCAATAAATTCCACAAAGTACACACTTTCGTCCAAAGCAAGGTGTAATCATAACCAGATCATCGCATAAAGATTAAGGAGGTGTTTATGGACCTTCTGGGTCATGGAAACAGCTCTTTGGGACTTACTCCATCGGAATCATCCTCTTCTTCCTCACAATAATGTGCAGCTACACGAGGGTCTCCGACCACCTTTAGATCTCCAATAACACCCTGAAAAACAGACATTTATATAAATGAGCGGCTGCGTGCAAGCTACTTCACATAATCAAAAATTGTTCTGATGTCATTCATGTAAAAAGAATAGTGCCATTTATCCAGATCCTTTTTGACCATTACTGTAAGTGGTCCGCTGAATATAATGTCATTCAGACTACCATCTACTAAGCAACATGAGCACAAAACACAAAGAGCTTTTCCAAATATCGTTAACAGATATTTATCTTGACAATTATCTAAATTTCGATCTCACTCGATGACCAGGGTTGGGGGGTCAAAGGTTTACCGCAAGAATGCAGTCAAAGTGGCTTTATGACACCTTAATTGAGCTTTTGTGGTGCACTGTGAACCGTATTAAAAATCACACACATTCGCAGTCCTAGACCGTCTTAGAGGAACCCACAGATAGATCCGCAGATTAGCGCACAGCCCTAATGAGAGCAAAAAGATGGCAATCATATCTAGCCTAATGAAGCTTATAATTATAATGGCTGACTCGATACAAAGACATTGCTGATGTCACTCTATAAGGCCTCCCTAGACCACATGAAACACGATGAGATCAGAGGAGTCGTGTTGAGGCGCATCCCACCCATCTGCTCCTGAATGCCTATTGTGAACCCTTAGTCCAGCAGTGAAAGTGGTGCATTCCTGCAGGCCCGGGCGCCTCACTATGGTGACGGGCAGACAGCAGGACAGTGCTGTCATGGATAATAGGTATGAGGAAGATAGCCATCCAGTCTCAGTGTGGTCCAACTCTCTTGTAGAAGATCAAGATGGCATTTTTAGAGTCTCCTAAAAATCTGGAGTCTATGTTTAAGAATACCTAAGTAGCACAGGGATATAAAGCGACACAATATATTCATTTACAATGGAAGATGTAAGTGAGATAGGCTGAACCTTAAACACGTGGGCTATTTTTTTGATTACAGCATCATGTCGTTAGTAATTCTTAAAAATAATTTGTCCATTTTGATAACATTTATTAAAAAATATGTTATCCTAATCCCAGGCAACAATTCTTCATGTTCTTTTAAGGTTTCTTTGCTGACAATGGGTGCATTTTACTCGTAAATAAGTAACGGGGTTAAAAATTCTTGTCGTAGAATTAACAAAGAATAAAGGTTCTTTTTTTTCAGACGCAAAAAAAATGGAATTTTCGCCTGTTTGGGGGATTTCCAAAGGAACGAGAAAGTTCTGCTAGAAAGAATTAAGTAGCATCTATGCTTATGACATGAAGACATCTAATAATTTACTTACATTTACTTAATTTCATTTTATTTCATCTCATTAGGTTTGTTCTACGATTTCAGTAACAAGGTTGGACATTCTCTCTGAAAATGAGAGAACATAATTTTCTTTTTTCCATGATCTTCAGAAAGTTGAAATAATACAACATCTTGTTGCACATGTGATTTGTGGAAAATTACCTAGGGTAACAGAAATTCTACTTGCAAACTGTACAGTGTTAGAGATTAGATAATCCCCTGGGCACAAAGTCTGCATTTCTCATCAGCCGATCTGGAAAGGATAGTCAGACCATGATCACAAACACAAAGGGCCATTTGGAAACTGAAGATCTGTATTTCCCTGTTCTGGAGAGGAGGGATTGATTTGAAACAAAGCCCACAGTGTACTGGCTTATAACCACATAATACTGAAAGCTATTGCATTTATACACTGATTAAGAGAGTTAACACTTATATTAGGTTCATACGAGCATCGTACACTCGTACTAGGAGATATTTAGAAGATATAATTTTCGAGACTTGTGTGAGACAAGAAAAGAAGGCTGTTGTTCTAAATTTATTTTCTCCCATTTCATCCCAGTTTGGCCATTTTCCAATTTCCATCCACTAGCTAGCACTCCTCTGTTTCAAGCCAGTTACCAACCATGGAGGCTGAAGGCTGGCATTTAGTTCCTCCAAAATATGTGAAGAGAGACACTGCATCTTTTCTAACTGCTGCTCACGCTACATCACATTGCAGCTGAACACACTTTGGGAGGTCACAAATATGGAACTTGATTGGCTAAGATAATGACAATCCTGGATTGGCATTAAAAGGATGTTATCTTAAGACTTTCCAAATACTTTGTGACACAAAGATTTTAGGGGCAAATTCAGGATTTTCAAAATGACATGAACTACTGTACTTAACCCTTGTATGTTGTTCGGGTCAATGGGACCCATATTCATAAACATCAATAGTTTTGAAAAACTTTGCTTCCTTGTAAATTTGTTGATTTTTTCCCACTCATAAATTGATTAAATTTGATTTTCTTTTTTTTTATTATTATTATTACATTTTATTAAAAAACAACAAAAAAACGAGTAGTACTTTAATTAAAAAATGTGGTGTAATAAAGGTAAAGGGCAAATATTAACCATATATGCTCTTTATATTGCTTGTAATTGGGATGAAGTAAACATCTGTAGAGTATTTTAACATTTAACATAAATTTTTGATTGTGTTGAATGTGCAGCGGGTCCACCAGACCCATGAACACTGGCTGAATACGAACAACATACAAGTGTTAATCAAACTATTATAATGGTGGTCAATATGGGTTCTGCTAATTTTCCTTGCTTTTTTTTCTTAAGCGATCAGTTTTTGAAAATCACAATACTGTGTAAGAGTTGACTATTTTCCAGACTCGCAGTGAAATTTGCAGAAGGGCAAACATACCACAAACTTATCATCATCAGCTCCTCCAGCTTGACCCACAAAGATCCCGGCTCCTGGATCCAGCTCCATTTCATCCGGAGAACGTTCAAAGGGCAGCACCTTGGGTTCTGAGTCACAACTGGGGTAGAGGGTAACTTTTTCATCCAACACACTGAGAGAGAAACGAGTCCAGGAGTTGACAAGGGAGGGAACAGTAAAGCTTGCAGCCTCATAGGATGCCTGGGAGTCTGGCTCAGTGTAAAAGAGGACAATATTCTGCTTTTGGTCCTTCACAGGCGTAAGCTTCACCCCGATGTACATGATTTTCTGGTTGGTGTCGGTGATTGAGAAGATCACTCCAGCTTTGGTGGAAGTGGGCTTCAGGTTGAACATAAGAGAGAAGTCACGGTAAAAAGATTTGGGCAGGTGCACGCGAGCCAGCTGACCAGTCTTGGAGTTTTGATCAAACACAAAGCCAGAGTCTGGTTCATAACTCCTGGTGATGCCTTTTGGAAGAGGGTAACCAATCAGCTGCGAGAGCGAAACACCTTTCTCTGCTGTAAAAGGAAAGGAGAACAATAAAAATTAATTAAATGATAGACAACATATAATAAAAATAGGGAAAATAAGTTAAGTTTACGTTCGATTTGCAGGGAAGGACCTGGTTAGAAAAGTGCTGTTAGACTGTTGGATCACACCTTAAAGGAATACACTCAAATTTGCTAACATGGCTAACAGTGAATGAAAGTATGTAAGGACTAATTAGTATGGTAATATACACTCACCGGCCACTTTATTAGGTACACCTGTCCAACTGCTCGTTAACACAAATTTCTAATCAGCCAATCACATGGCAGCAACTCAATGCATTTAGGCATGTAGACATGGTCAAGACGATCTGCTGCAGTTCAAACCGAGCGTCAGAATGGGGAAGAAAGGTGATTTAAGTGACTTTGAACGTGGCATAGTTGTTGGCGCCAGATGGGCTGGTCTGAGTATTTCAGAAACTGCTGATCTACTGGGATTTTCACGCACAACCATCTCTAGGGTTTACAGAGAATGGGCCGAAAAAGAGAAAATATCCAGTGAGCGGCAGTTCTGTGGGTGCAAATGCCTTGTTGATGCCAGAGGTCAGAGGAGAATGGCCAGACTGGTTCGAGCTGATAGAAAGGCAACAGGAACTCAAATAACCACTCGTTACAACCGAGGTATGTAGAAGAGCATCTATGAACACACAACACGTCGAACCTTGAGGTGGATGGGCTACAGCAGCAGAAGACCACACCGGTACTAGTAAGGTGTACCTAATAAAGTGGCCGGTGAGTGTATAATCCCTACACAGCTTTTATTCAACATTAGCATTTAGCATTTATGTTCCTTTAAGAGGGAAGTAACAGGGTTGATTTGGGATTAAACAGGCATCACATGGAACAGTACTCAGAACCACCCCAGCCCCACACTTATCTCCCCCTCCTAGCCACTTACCCCTAGTATTATATTCTTTTTTTTAATTACAGTGCAATTCTATATCCCCAAGCAAAAGAAAACAAACTGCTTGCATTCATTTTACTATTTATTCTAGAAGCCCAATACCCTATATACCTTTAAAGCAAAAATAAGGAAAATGTGTTGGAATCTGTAGGGAATCATGTTATCGCCTTAAAAGGAAATAATGTTTATCCCAGATGTCAAAAAGTTCTCGTCTTTTATTGGCACAGTGATGTTCCACTTTTATTTTTCCTTAGAGGATCAGTGGTTCAACTCAAAAGAGAGCAAAACCAAACTTATGAAGAAAAAAGTTAAGCATAAGCACTATTTGTGAATGGGAATGTTCCATAAATTCAATATTTCTGCAAAAAAAAAAAAGGAAAAAGATTAGAAAGTATATTCTGACATTTTCAGACACCAATGCCATGGCTAACTGGGTTTTATTAGTAAAATAAGAACAATTAACCTTCATTTGTTTATTTGACCACCAATTTTTACAGTCGAAGGACTTTTTTTATTATTTTTTTTTTTATTCCTATTCATCTGTAACTCTGTAAGTGTGGAGAGAGAAAAGTACTAAGAAAAGAACTGAAGAATTTCAAAGAAAATAAGTGCAGCTGAAGTACATAGATATAGACTTGATGCCATGTAGCATAACATGCTAAACAAAATTGATAAAGCTCTATAGAGTCTGCACCGATAAAATACTTTACATTTACTTTACTTTACTTTACATAGAGACCTTTAGCTGATGTCTGGAAAGAAGATGGTAGTTAACCCACAATATGGAACACATCGTATGTACATATCAGGACCTGGAAGCCTCGTGTTCACTGATAATGAATATCAGGACACAGTGCTATGTTGAACCATTGCCTTCTGTAGAAAAAATGGAACTTATGCATACACAAATTAGCTGATAAAAATGCTCAGTCTGACAAAAGAACCCTAAAACCTTCCTAAGTACTGTATGCTTGATTTTCTCGCAGAATAAGTATCGAGCTTTATTCAAGCCGTTCTATATCTCAGTGCCACAGCAAACCAGACAAAGCTGATCAATATACTTTCTAATCAAACAGCAGCTTTCAGAATGTCCTTGATGCTCCTAAAACATCACATCATCATGAAGACAGACAAAAGAGTGCTTAGAGACTCGAGATATATACAACCCTTAAACAACATGATAAAAAGCATTAAGAAGAAATTTAGACAACAGAAGAAACCTGACTGAATTAATTATCACACGATATTATCCTGAACAAGAATCATACGAGTTGAGAAGATGATGCTAATGATGCTAGAGGTAGCAGGGGTGAGTCTTTTAGTAAAATTAGTATTAAATCAATAAATGTGGTTTTCTTTCTTTTCACTTTTTCGGGATGACCAAATTTTAAAACACTAGAACTTGGCACTTGGTCTTGGTCCATGGTCTTAGATTAGTGTCAAAACGTTAAGACAAAATATATGACCAAAAGCCAGACATGATGCAAGTTGCTGTTGTCTTTCGCCTGCTTCCTGTTCAGGGTCACCACAGCAGATCATCCAATCTGCATATTTTGATTTGGGACAGCTTTTACTACACAGGAATGCACTACCTGATGCCACCCTAACATTTTATCTGGGCTTGGGAATGGTACTGAGACTTAACCCCTCAATTGCTGGGTGAGTTTCCTGCCAATGAATTAAACCTGAGCCACAGCTGTGAGAGCACAAGATCCTGCCGTTGGACCGAGTATGTGATGCAACAGAGTTAAAAACTACACAATGGTTCTAACCTACAAGCAGTGCAAAACATACATCATTCATAGCAGATGTGCAGGATTTGAACCCCAGCTGAAGTTTTTGTTGTTGTAAACTACGCAAGGAGGAAAAGACTAAAATAACCAAACCATGACGTCAAACCCTGTCAGGATAATGTTAAACTCAAAACAGGGTGAACATCCTGCACACGTCCAGGTGCTGCCGTGTGAAGAGCTAAACTAGAAACCGAGCTCTCTGCGGATTTATCCATTTATAGAGTCCGCACGAGACTGTAAGAACTGTCAGTGACTGGCTAAGGTTCCTGAGCACTTTAGGGAAACAAGAATCCTTGACTGTTACCTTTCTGTCAGCAGGTGATAAATTGTAACAGCAGAATCCAGATGGCTGCAGGAATTAAGTCACGCACAGAGACGCCCTCAGGGTGGGATAGGTCTGCTCTCCAGGAGCACAAAGCCAGCCGATTCACCAGTCATTTCACTTTAGGATTCAACTATACCTTTAGTTATGTAATGGCCCCCAGGGTCACTAGGCAGCAGAATCAGACAAGAGCCATGACAAGAGAATCAGACAAGAGCCATGAACAGGATTGTGGCACTAATCTTCAAAACAAAGACATGGCTTTTGGTAGTAGCATGATTTTTAAACAAGGTAAGTGGTTTCACAGCTATAGAGCCATTTCCCTGTGATATGGTTGTTTAATACAGTTGCTCTCAAAATGGGGCCTGGGGACCCCATGGGACTGTAAAGCCACAGGGACTGCAAGTTTCCAAATTGACCTACAGCTTTGGAACACAATCCAAAGTTATCCAAATTATTATCTTTATCATTACATTCTTCTAGTTATCTAGTTATCTGTTTGTCAATGGAATCGAATGGGTCAAACTTTGTCAACTCACTGCTTCTTTTCTATCTAAATATCTTACATTAACTTGGAATCAACTTTACTGAGCTTAACCCAAAAGATCTCTTCTTGAATAAGAAGGATGAAAAGATTCAAAAGAGCTGTGAAGCCATCTAGAGAAAGCTCTTATGATGTCCTTCAAGATTGTTTACATTGTACCACACTGTATAGATTTCCAGATCTGTACCCAACAACCCCATCAACAGTAAGAAATCTGTAAGACCAAATTCTACATAATATTTAGCAGCCACTTCATTTTCAAATCTCTTCACTAACCAAACAGACCATAGACATATTAGTTTGTGAGAACGAGACTAATGTCAGAACAAATAAAAAATGATCACTATCAGAAGCTTCTACATCACATGTCCTTCAGTAATTTGGTTGTTTGACTGGAAAATTTCAATCGAAACTAAAGGTAAAAAGTAAATATTTCACGTCTAGGACCATATGGAGAAGAATAACTATATGAAAAAAGTGTTTGTAGCAGTAACAGCTACAAAACGGGGGAAAGTCGTGGCCTAATGGTTAGAGAGTCTGACTCCTAACCCTAAGGTTGTGGGTTCGAGTCTCGGGCCGGCCACAACTGAGGTGCCTTTGAGTAAGGCACCGAACACTCCCCAAATGCTCCCCGGGCATCGGGGCATCGGGAGCAAAAATGGCTGCCCACTGCTCCGGGTGTGTGTGTGTTCACGGTGTGTGTGTGTTCACTGCTGTGTGTGTGCACTTTGGATGGGTTTAATCTAGAGAACAAATTCTAAGTATGGGTCACCATACTTAGCTGTATGTCACATATACTTACACGTATACACGTATACACATACACGTATACATATAAGGAACATATACTTTAATTCCATAGTAGTAATAAGTAGTAGTAATTCCATCTTTTTGTTATATCTCCCTAATTTTTTGACATAAACGTTTTTAGGTATTTTAGCTAAAATAAATATAAACTGGGAGCACAGGAAACCCCTTCACATGAGCCACTTGCTATGGAATTTTCTGACATTAGAGACACACTTCAGGCAATCAGCAACATTTCAGGTAATTATTAACTGAAAATTATTTTTTTTCGCTTAGTACGCTAAACTGGCTCCTTGTCAGAGATTAAGTGGATGAGGTTTGCATGTATGCTGAGCTTTCAGAGGGTGTACTACTCTTTCTGCTCCTCAGCTGTGTATCAGTGTCACTTACTCAGGAAAAAGAAAATGCAAAAAACACTGTAATTTAAGCTCGTATGACTAATCCCAGCAGTCAAACCAGCACTCTTTCACTCAGGAGAGACAGAAAGTGGTGATCTGTTATCTGTTAACCCTAAAGGTGCAGCAGGAATCAAGAGTTAAAAATTAGCAATTTAATTAGAATGTCTCCATGCACAGGAGTTTTTTTTGTCTTCTCGCAAATTTCAAACAGTTAAATTAGTTACTGAAGGCAGCGAGGCAGAGAAAATGCAGACTGGTAAATGAATGCGCTTGTAGGTTTTATGCTTCTTCGCTTGCACTCAAGCTCACCGTGTTTGCACTGACGTAACAAAAAGGCATGTCTTTTTTTGTTCACGATCACTTTATCGATGATGGTGTGGGGGGTGAGTAAATATTCCCATTTAAATTAAAAGGGTTTAGATGCAGCTGACATGAATAACAATATTGAAGAAGAGAAGAGAAGAGAAGAGAAGAGAAGAGAAGAGAAGAGAAGAGAAGAGAAGAAAAGAGAGGTTTGATGGTTTTAGAAAGTTTTTTCCCCCCATTACCAGGCAGTGATCCATGCAGTTAAAACATCTCATTAGAGGGTCTCAAGACCTTTTTGACCTTTTCCCATGATGCCAAAGTCTATGCAAAATTTGCTATAGTTTTCTAAACCAAATTTCCCAAGTAGACCCACCCAAATCACAACATCCTTATAAACCATTTAATCTATTAAAGAAACACTGGATATCACATTGAGTAAAATTAGAGACCTTATATAAGAAGATGAGAACACAGGTTTCTACCAAACTATTCTCTGCTGAGTTTTCTTAGAAAATCGATCTAATAGAAAATAAAGGATAATTTTGCTTTTTTTTTTTTTTTGAAGGTGACTGAACTCAAGCCATGCTAAAATGTTGGCATGAAAATCTGAACACTCTGTGAATATTCATATTTAAGATGTTTGTAAGGCAACAATAATGAGATTTGATGTCATCGTGTGATGACATTGTTTGGCAGTTAGAGGAAAAAGACTGCAAACCAACAGCAAAGTCTGACTGAAGACTGCAAAAGGCCACACAAGAACATATATTCCTAAATGATGCCTGTGGCACCCATGGACCTGACAGCCAAACTAGTGGTCTCTCATTCATAGAAATCAACACATCAGTCCCAGTCGATGAATGAGGAAGTAATAAAGAAAGCTTTTTGAAATTTACCCACAGAAATCAACAAATGAGCTCAAAGCCTAGATCAGACGTGTGAAGTGTTTGAACAAAAACATTTTCCTAAACAAGATCTTAGAAATGCTTGAAAACATGATGCTTAAGATCTAGATTTATCGACTGCATGGTGTGCATGTGTTTTTATTAACCAATGATGAGACTCTAAAATCTAAAATTCCCACAGGAATCATGAGATAAACAATTTATGAGAATATATAAAGTGTTATACTGTGGTTCAAGTCTATTTTGCAAGAAACTTCACCCAATTACAGGTCCATTTCCTCTGGCAAACATCTGGTAAGTGAGTCAGCACTAAGAACCGTGGTCACCAAACATGGTCAAGTATCAGCAAACACATTCTGCCCACCAAGCAAGAATACAGAAAAACAGCAACGTTCCCAGATGTTGCTCAGAAAAAAAGAAAGCCTCATCCTTGAGCTTTATCCATCTTTTTTACATTTACATTTTTGTGATACTTTAAAATGAAGTGACTGACACAGTTGAACATTCTTGACCAACAGCTGCACTCTGGCAGCAATTTTCCCATTACCAACTCAGAACCTTAATCACACAGACACATCAGTTTCCCACACATCAGCTGTGCTATACAATCAATTATCAACACATCATCTTGCCCGTCACAGCTGAAAAGCATCCATCTTTCCGGTCATTCATTGTACCCAATCTGGAGCATTCCTCCACCTCATAAGCAATGTTTCCCAGGCAGCAAATTATGTTCGGTTTTGGTACCAAGTGACGCCGGTGTGAAAATGAGGAATTGGGATCTTTAGAAGAAAAGGAGATTATCCAGATGTGTGTATCTGTATTCCAATCTAAATCAGAAGTGTGCATGGCCTAAAGCATGGGAAATGTTTCATTTTCTTCTACCCTACACCACCTTTTCCCCTAAAACATTGGAAATCCAGATGATGCAGCTATTATACTGTACAGTACCTGCCAGTGATATAGTTTTTTCTGCAGCCTAAAATTTAAACAAACTAAAAGCCAAATTTAAGCCAGGGCAACCTTGGCCATGCAGTTACTATGTAAATATATCATGCAGCACCTCACATTCATGATAATGAAACATCTAACTTTGTCCCACGTGGCTCCTCTGTGACTGTTTACTCTTATGATTGTGCAAACCTCCTACCCATGTGTGTTCACACAACCAGGCACACTGCGACTACATCCTTTATCGGAGGCGGTTTGATGCCACCTACTTCCTCATCTGACAGTATGACCCATGAACCATTCTTACAAAGATTCAACAGACAAGCAGCAACACAAGCACTGATGCATGAGTGGAAAAAGGGAGTAAGAATGAAATGTAGATGCAGTATATTCCTGTCAGACACTCTACTGTAACAAAGAGGTCAAAAGTTAGGCCTGATCCAACAGGAAAATCTATATGAGGAATATTCCTACTGTAATTCACTCATCTATGTTCCCAACACAGGATCACCTCAATGTCTGCAATGTAATTTAATCAAGAAGCACCAAAAAAGACCTGTGCAAAATCTCCACCTCCTTTAAATTCCCACTCCTTAAAAAAGCAACATCACCTACAGAGCCACCTCTACTAGCTGACAGGACGAAGCCTTAAACCGCTGATAAACTTGGCATGAAGTAGCACTTCCCACACACCATGACGCAGTCAGCACAGATAGCAGGACTCGCCTAATGTATTGACCATTGAGGGTCATAAAGTGTGAACAAGAAGAATCTTTATTAGGATTGTGTGTGAGCG
Organism: Tachysurus vachellii; assembly: GCF_030014155.1. Classification (NCBI taxonomy): domain Eukaryota; kingdom Metazoa; phylum Chordata; class Actinopteri; order Siluriformes; family Bagridae; genus Tachysurus; species Tachysurus vachellii. The sequence goes on from NC_083467.1 coordinate 21,518,536, forward strand.
TGGGACAGAGTGTGAGCGGCGATAAAGGCTGAAGTATTCAAGAATGCCTGGAAATATAGGGGCGAAAGGTGAAAGATATTCATGAGTGTAGACGCGAGAGAGATGTGGCTAAGTAAAAACTAACAAGGTAATGAACAGGAACAGGACTAAATCTTGACTTTCCAAGCAGGCCAGGAAGCTCGGACCATTTTAGCTGTCCTATTCAAATGCACCAACAGACCAGGGATTAATAAAATTTGCAAGAAAGCACAATGCTCTTTTTTCCACCATGGTTAGTCTTCACACGTTTGCTAATAAATCATTTACAGAATTCTTTTCATTCTGTCCTTGTTCTGCAGACCACCAAGAAGGTTTTTTCCAGAACCTTCTCAAGTGTTTAGCATGCTGTTTGCATTAAAAACGTCCCTAATACTGCAGCCTGAAACGTGAAACATTTTCCCCTTAGCACTGGGACTGTTACTGTTGCTGGTTTACTTCTACTGGTTCTGAAAGAATGATCCCAGATGCTCAATCTCTATAGGAACACTTCAGATACAACTTCACATCGCTCTGTGGAACATTCACCTGTGATGCATTGTTAAAAAAAAACACAGATTTACAGCATCAGTGCAGTAAAATCTACACTGATGCATGAATGACTTTGGCTAAGAACTCTATTAAATGATATTCTTGGATTTTCAAACTGCATTGTTTGAAAACAAGGACTTAATTTGCAAACATATATGAATGAATATGAACAGAACATCCTGCAGAACCATTTTGTGAACGCTAGATCTCAAATGTTTTCGAGCCAGCATCAGAAAACCCAACAGTAAACTCTGTACTCTTACTAAACCATAGACCTTAATTCAACATGTTTCCTGTACCTCTGGCAAAAAACATGCAAATCATAATCACAAGATCCATGACTGCAGGATAAATAAAAAAAAAATGGATGCGATTTTAAATGTTAAAAATTCAGCATGACCATAAATGCAGATCCGTGACATTTAGCGCCCAAGAGCATTACAAATAGAACAAGCTGGAGATACTAAGGAAGGATTGTGTGAACTTATGTCAGAATTGAATATAAATTAAGGTCATTGCCTTCTCTTTAAAAATACTTAATTGATACTTGGATGGAAAGTACATAATATCCATGCATAATCTTATGGAACACATTGTTCCAGTACAATGACTGATGATATATGCTCTTTGGTCACACTCATTTTTTCAGGAATGCATGTACCCCATGTTCCTGCTGGATAGACATTCCAAAAAGTATGACGATTTAGACACCCAATAATCACAAGAGACACATGTTACAGGATGTCCAACACAATGACTGTAAATCATACTACAGTATCTTTACATGCAGGTTTGTATCTTCATTTTTTTTTTGTATTACTGTATTGTATTACATGCAGGTTTGTATCACCACAATTACAACACAATCACCACAAGTAATAAAATGACCAATAAAATAATGATGTATGCACAATTATACTAAAGAAAAATTAGCCTAGTTTGGTGTCGTTAGGAAATCAATTGCACTACGGACAAGTTCACATGTAAAGACAAAGACATTAACAAGAACATGCAAAAGTTTAGTACAGTAGGATGGTGCCATGCAAAGTGGAACACCATGAAGTGAATGTGCAAAATGAAATGTTTCCTTCCTTCTCTCCACCCATGCCCACATCACCATGCACTTACATCTGTCTCAAGACCACACAGCACTTAAGCATGCAAACCAACCCAGACAAATAAGCAAAAAAAAACACGCCTTGAAACAGGTGAAGGACACAACCCACAAACAGGTGGCTGCTGGTTCAGAATGCATCTCTTCAATGGGCTGAAAAGAGAGATGGCATTCTAACCCGCCTTTACCTTTCTGGGTACTAATGGACAAGCATTGATTGCCATCATCACCCTCCTCAGGGAGTGAGCTGCATTCCACTGGGAGGCGTCTGTCCTCCAGGAGTGTCCAGCAGTTGTCGATCAGGAGCTCGCAGAAGCTGCGGCATGGCATCTGTGGGGACAGGCCTGGCACCCCGCAGCGTGGCATTGCCAGCAAACAGAAAAACCACTCCACTGCATTGTGGCAGTCTGACTGAATGAGAAACGCCCACTCACCCAGAAATGACTGCACATCCTCCACACTGCTCTGGTTAAGAAAGTTGGGTATGGTGAAACTACCATTTTTCAGACTATGACAAAACGGCAAATCAAAATCTACCGACAGACAGTGTGGGGATTCAGTGGCGGGTGTCTCACTAGCAGAGAAAGACTGATTGCTTTCTACAGTTAGTAAATCATTTGAGACAGAGTATTCATGTGAATACTGTGTCATGTTATTAAGATCAGCATGCCAATTAGAGCTATTGCTACTTGATATGTTTCTATAACCACTGACACTTTCAGAAGAAATGTTTATGCTTATGTTTAACTGACTCAAAATGGGGTCACCGGGTGCAACAGTTCCAACGTGTTCAGCCGTTTCAGAGACATCCTCTTTGGTCAGATTCTTCTCCAGCTTCATATCCTCTGCAACAGCATGGATATTATCCCCACCAGTAGACAAATTGGTTTGGATGTTGTTGATTTCCTGCAGAGGTGACCAAGTGTCAGGTTTAATTGTAGGCTCAGATTCAGGTTCAACCCCAGACCCAGAAAGATTCCATGATCCAGAGTCAGGTTCTAACCCAGACCCAGAAAGATTCCATGATCCAGAGTCAGGTTCTAACCCAGACCCAGAAAGATTCCATGATCCAGAGTCAGGTTCTAACCCAGACCCAGAAAGATTCCATGATCCAGAGTCAGGTTCTAACCCAGACCCAGAACGATTCCATGATCCAGAGTCAGGTTCTAACCCAGACCCAGAACGATTCCATGATCCAGAGTCAGGTTCTAACCCAGACCCAGAACGATTCCATGATCCAGAGTCAGGTTCTAACCCAGACCCAGAAAGATTCCATGATCCAGAGTCAGGTTCTAACCCAGGACCATGTTCTACCTTTGCCTCTGCCTTTGACTGCTCATTCCAAGCTGAACCAATGCTAGATCCCCCTTCACTCCCCTTCTCCTCACCCTTAGAAAGGACATCCACATCCAAAGCATCTGTGCCTTTTGTTGACTGGTATTCTGTTGTAGCTACCGTTGTTGGATCAGTTTTGCCTAAAGTAGTCACATAGGCTGGTGTTGGAGTGCCAACGCTGTTGTCCTTTGGGTCATCATTCCAAAACCATCCATGTGAGTGCCCAATGCACAGACCCACTAAAACACCAAGCCATAGTCCAAGTGAAGACATCTTGCTCAAGATCTGATCTTTCAGTAGCTCAAACAGGGTCTTGCAGCAGGCATGCCAACAGTCAGTAATCCACACTTACTCACCCTGGAGTCACAACACTCAGCCCCTCAAAGCAGGCAGGAAAACTCCAGAGGAGGAGTAAAGTATTCATTGTGTGGTGGGGCAGATTTCTTATTGGACTAAGCTTGGGACTTTTCCTCCCACGGCTCCTCCTTCTTCTTTTGTTTCTGTAGTGATACAGTGTGTCTGCCGATAGATAATCTTAACAAAAAATGCCTCTAAGGCTTCCTTTTGTGAGTGCTGTTGATTTGAGCGATTGGGACAAATGCCTGCCTGGCGGAATTTTTTTTTCTCACTTTTACAGTCTTTACAGAGGTGCACACATTCCACAATCTACCCCCCTGCAGTTTAAACGGACTGTGAAAAATTTGTCTTAAAACACTTTTGACTTTTAAGATTAAGATTAAATTATTGTAGAAGACCGTATTTGTAGTTTCTAAAACAGGCAGTCACTATGAGACCGACGTGAATTACATTGGATTATATTAGAATGTATTTTGCAAAAAAAAAAATAAATTATATATATATAGATAGATAGATAGAGCATTGAATATCCATCCATCAGCTGCACCTTTCCATTTGCCTGTAAAACTGTTTAACTCAAAACAGTAAATTCAGCATTCAAGACATCCTCTTGTATGGCGAAGAAAAAAAAATGATCGATTCTTAACTATTACGTTATATAAAATATGTATCAGAGAACAGACAAAAAAAATCCTGCCTTATTTTCTTACCTCTATCAGCGTAGGATATACATTTGTCTCTATCTATCTTTCTTTCTCTCTCTGGTCATTGTAAATTATGCTCTTTGGCTCTACCTTGCAATTACTTTTCCACCCCCAACTCTCCATTCCATGCAGGGAGTAGTTAAACAGTGATCTAGGACTCTCTCTCTTGTTCAGACCGGTACAGACAGGTCCATAAGATCTGGTGACAGGACACATACTAATGAGACTTGTGAACTACAAAGCTAGTACAAGACACCTAGTTCCATACACATGAAGAAGCAATTCAAAGGATGAGAAGGGTGCATGCATGGTTGCTCATGACTTTTAGCTCTATATCATCTGTCTGACAACAAAGACCATTGTGCCAGCTTAGCGCAGGACAATCACCCTCACAGACCAAGAGAAATTCTTCCAACATATTTTATAGATAATTTGTTCTATAAAGTGTATTATTAAAACCCTTTTTTTTTGCTCGACAGTAAAAGACTATAAAAGTTAACCTCTGTAGACAACTAAATTTCAGCTTAATATGACCTCCTACAACTGAATTAAATATTACCATTTAAAGTAATCATTTAGAGCACCTGCTAAATATGTGGATAGGCGTACAAAGGCCGATATTTAATCCTTTATAAGCATACAAGTACGAGGTGGCCAAGTGCACTTAGCTAACCTAAAGCTGGTCATAATCTGGCTTAAAAGCAGACATACTGAGCATAGTCGGACTCCTAGCATATTTGACATGCTCTGGCTGAATTAAAAAATAATAATAGATGGAAAAGCCTGGAAGACCGTGACTCCTGCGGTTGCACTGTGGTTCTGCTTAAAATCAAGCTAGAGGAAGAAACAATGAGCAATGTGAATGTGCAAGGAGCAAGGAGCAACTGCGATTCGTGGCCCCTCCTCTTCTCAAATTTTTAAGCCAGGAAACATGGTCAAAATGAGTGGAGTGTCATTGGGGAATAATGTGGGAATGACAGGAACAAATGCTAAATAGCATCCTCATGCCAGAACGTCGAAAACACTACTGGGCCTTATGCACTAACAAATGGCGATAGAAGAAATTGTGCACAGTTGTAGAAATTTGTCCAGTTCGCCAAATGTACTAATACAAAGATGCACCAGTGTGGAAAGTGTTGTGCCAAAAAAAAAAAAAAAACAACAACTCTGCTCTCTGCCTGTATTAGGCATTAAATAACTATTAAATTTAGTCAGTTACATAAAGTTTAATTAATCTTGAAAACTAATTTAATTATTCTTAGATTAATTAAATCAAGTCGTTCAATGTACTATTAAATCAACATGAACGGTATTTGGATAGATTTTTAATAATCGATTTTTAAGTCCATCTTACAAAACATATTATGCCAATTAATTATTATCTAAAATAAAACTAGGTCTGAACAACTGGTATTAACAGTAATTAAATAGACAAAACTAATGTTGACCTGATTGTATAATTGTATATAATTATTTGCTAACTAGTAGTTTAACACAATGAAATATTAGTGCATACTGTAAAACCAAACATGCAGCAGTACATTGAATTAATTTCACCATGACCAAAGGCTTAAAAGATTCCTACTTGCACATTATAACTTCCTTACCAGGAAGGGGAATTTATGAACCATCACACAGTCACAACCATTCATAACCTCAACTCACAATGGGCTTGTTCTTTGACTGAAAATGCAACAAATCACTTCATGGCTTGGGCATGTACATAGATGGGAATCCCCTAGCTCTATATGTTGACTCCCTCATAGGACCTGTTCTGAGTGACCTTTCCCAGCAGGCACGCCACCTCTTTCCCACAGATCACTCTTGCTAGAGTTCCGTTACTGGGACACGCCGTTCCCTGTGTGTTTACTGGTCAAGTTGAACCATTAGCTCCATAAAGCATTGCTGCAGCTTCCTCTGACCCAGACTAGGCGTTTCCCATGCATGTGCACCTTCTGAAACGAACCCCCATCCTCCTTTCCTTCCTTTCTTTCTGCACGTCTTTTTTCAGAACTTTAAGTGCTAAACAGATTTTATAAGCCAGAAAGCCATCTGTCAGACTTTCATGCAACAAAAGTCTCTGACATAACTGTGGATATGGAAATGCCATGCTATCAGAGCTGATAAAATAATAATAATAATGAATAGGCAGGATATTTTTTTTTATTTACTGCAGAGGATTTCTGACTGCCAGATTTTAAAATGTGTAGAGACTAAATGAAAACACACACGGAAACTGCTGCTTACAGTGCTATTTAGGATCTGATGTACTACTTAAACACTGTGCATGAGGTATTGACCTGCTAAGTTGTAGCCGTTCATATTTAGCTTTTTACTCTAATACTATAATAACTGGTATTTTGTAGACTCTTTTAGGTCACTGATGTCAAACATAACAATGGCAAACTGTATAAACAGGATGAAGCATGGTGGTGAAACTGAAATAGTTGCTGCCTCACATCTTCAAGATATCTGCTTTGATCCTGAGCTCGGGTTCTTGTCTTTATGGAGTTTCACATGTTCTTTCTATGTTCGCAGTCTTACAGTAGTTTTCTCCATATTTCTCCAGTAGTTGGATTGGCTATGCTAAATTGACTCTAAGTGTGATAGATCATATGCAGGAATTAAACTGTAGCCCAAAGCGTTTACATAGATACGCTTGACTACCTTAATTAAAGAAAGCCACTAATATACATCGAACAGTAGAGGCATGAAAGTCATGTGACATAAGTTTGGATTAAGTCCCAATATATAAATCCCTATGCAAACTAGAGATCTGAAGCAATTACACCAAACTGCACTGTACTCTTTAATTTCTGTAATGAAGCTATGTTTTTGCAGAACTAGCATCCTGTATGGGGCTTCAACTCAGGTTATAAGTGATAATTAAATGGGTGGTATGAATGATGGCTCAGACAAATGCAGACTAAGCAATAAACACAGTAAGTTGAAGTAAATTATAGAGCTTTTTTTTTTATCAGAGCAAGAACATAGTTTGCAACATTTCTTGCCTTCTATTTTTTTTTTGTGTTTACAATATCTCCAAGTAATTAGCAAATTGAGCAAATAAATTACAGAGCTTGTGTCCTTATTTAACCTCATGTCAGAGTAAAACACTTTCTCTTGCATTATGCATTACTTTTATGAGGCTAAAATGACTCCAAATATATTAGGCTGTAGTTAAGAAATGATAGTAAGATGACAATACCACCAAGAGCGCAACATGAGAACTAGCGAGTGGAGCAATAAAATAAATGAAAGGAGATGCATTTGCAGCCTTCTTGTAATAAACTTGTCTGTACATAGATAATAACATCTCTGTATCTTTCGTTTTTCTGCTGTCATTCTGTCTGAAGATTTGTAAAAGTGGAAGTGTCCATGTCAAACCTAGACAAGCAAACAGTGTTTATTATCCCTGAGACAAACCAGATGTGAAAGAATCAGTGCTTATTTTTACTGCTTTGGCTGACAGAATTATAGTTGAAATGATCCAGGAGATGTCGCTGAAATACAACATCGACCAGAAACTGATAAAGAGGTATATGTATATTGTGTAGTGTTTTTTTTTTTTTTTAAGATCTCATCCCAACCCTTTTTCTTAACTATTTATTTAAATAGGTTTTTTTTTTTATTTAATAATTGAGCCCAGCTTACAATTGCATATTGCATATATTAAAAAAAATACTTTTAGTTTTTATTTTAGTGCTTAATAAGTCCCCCAATTCCTGTGTCACAGATCATGTTTCCATATCTTACAGCAAAGAAACCCATCAGCTAACAGGTCTTTAAATTATACCTCCAGTGTGCCTGACCCAGCCTGTCTGAGCTTGCGCAAGCACTCAGCAAAAACAACATCCTTAGGCCTGGTAATTAGCTGTAATCAGAGAAAATCTGTGCACAGAACGAAACTCTACCGACAAAAGTCATCATTCAGTCTTCAATTTGCTTTGCTAAACCGTGAGGAAATGACCTGGATGTGATCGGATGGTTGTTCATGTGTGAAATGTATTATGTCTAGTGCTAAGGCTATCAGCCATAAGAAATAAACAGATTCCTGAGGAATTTTCAACTTCCTGAGACTTTTCTCAGGAAGTTGAGACCTGAGACCTGAGACGCTCACAAAGTTTTCAAATGATTGTGCTGATATGCACTGTTTAAAAGAAAAATAAATTAGGTCAAATTTTCCCACCTCCTCTAATTTTAGTCCCAAGAGCCTGAAGCAAAAGAGTGAGCCTTGACCACCACACATTTAGGCTTTAAAAGTCAATATTTCATCAAACTGCCCCAAGAATTTCAACTGTAAAGTGAAAAGGTTATGCTTCACCAGATGTGACTAAGTGAAACACCTAAAAACAACTTTTCAAGAATCCAACAAGTGGCCTATAAAGGAACAGTCAAACATGGCAGCAGGTATTGGAAAGATACTGGCAGAAAAAAAATACAAGCTAGTTTAGATTGATTGCAAATGTTGTTTCTACACAAATGTAGCTAGCAGACAGATGAACGCACCTTAAAAATATTAGCAGCATAAGTAGCTAAGTTAGCAAGACAGACAAATATTGCTACATGAATGACTATCAATGCAAGAAAATGGAATGCTATATTAATTACCGTGCATTCAGAAGGTATTAATTTTTTACATGTTGCTAGGTTACAGCGATATGCTAAAATGTGTTAAATTTAAAAAAAATTCTACGTGTGTCTACATTCAAACCCCATAATGACAACGCAAAAAACAGATTTGTGATAACTCTTGTTAGGTATGATGCGACCAAGCTTGTACACCAGGGATCTGGAATTTTCTGCCAGTTTTTGCTTCAGATCCTCTCCAATCTCTGCCAGGCTGGATGGGGAACATTCTTGGACAGCCATTTTCAGGACTCTCTAGGGATATCTGATTTACCTCAAGTCCAGGCTCTGGCAGGGGCTTAAGGTCATTGTCCTGTTGGAAGGTAAACCTTCAGACCTTTAATCTGAGACTCTGATATGCATTTTCTCTTCTTACACCTTATATAGACAGGTGTATGTCTTCCCAAATCATGTAAAATGAATTACATTTGCCAAGGTGGACTCTCATTCAAAGTGTAGAAACATCTCAGAACTTGTGCAGAGAAATGGGATGCACCTTACCAGGTGTCATAGCAAAGGGTCTGAATACTTCAGACTGAATGTTTTGTTTTTCTTTGCTAAATAATTTTTATAATTAAAAAAGTTATCACAAATCATTTTTTTGTGCTTCACCATTATTAAGTACATAGAGCTGGGTCTGAATACCTTTTAAATGCAGTGTAAGCAGCAATTTTACCAACAGACATTGTTGCAAAGCATCTTTACAGAAATTTAAATGTACAAGCCAGAAGTGACAGTGGCAAGAAAAACCTCTGAGACCTCATGCAGAAGAAACCAATTGGTTTAAATAACATACAATCGGAAACCCGAGTCCTAATATAATATTATTATTCATATATATATATATATATATATATATATATATATATATATATATATATATATATATATATATATATAATATGTATATATTCATATGTGACTAAACAAAATTTTTTAGGGTATTCATATGTGACTACCAGCAGAAGCAGGAGAACGCTGGTCACAAATGATACGTCTTCAGTAAATATAAATCATAAGTTTATTCAGGACATATTAAGTTGTGAGCTTTTATTGTTTTTTGGCAGAAGAACAAAGATGCGAGAAAGACAGCAGAGATAACAGCCAAAAACTTGTTGTTTTGTACACTGTGCAAACACAAAAGTTCCCAGGGAATATAAATAGCCCATTTGTCCTTGGAAGTGTGTCCAAAAGGTTTCTTGTCTTAAAAAGAAATAATGCTCTTATAATTATTTTAAATCCCTAAACAGTGATCTTCCACTGGCTTAACTACAGTACCATAGCACTAGAGTTTTTTAGTATTTTACTCATTCATGAAAAATAAAAAAACACTGAGCAGAGAAGGCGTTTCTTTAAGTAAGTCAAGAGTAACTACAGTACTACTGTATACTATACACACGAGATTAATGGATAGTTATGGATAGTTCAGTTGCTGAGCTATCAACATACATGTGCAGTTCCCAATATTGTTATATACAGAAAGTGTCTTTGAAAGCTCCATAAATTACAGATCAGAACAAATAAGCATTCAGCAAATCACACTTGTTTATTTGAGTGATCCTGTTTCTGAAAATTTCCTCCACACTTCCAGGTCAAACGTCTCCGTGTGTGTACAGTACCCGTACAGCAGGAGGGGTAAGAGGGAGGGGTGGTGTCTCGTGAGGAGACACAAAGACTCTCCACTTTAAATGTTCAAGAGAAATGCTGACAATAGCATGGCATGCAGGGCAGCTGCCTTTTGTCCAGGGCTTTTTTGTGTGGCCCCCTGCAGGGACAAGCAGCTAGATGGGGACATTGAGATGCTAAGCACTACTAGCAGAGATGACCTGGTCCAAGAGACACACGGAGACGATGCTAATTTTTGGAGAACCTCCCCAGTGGATGGTAAACTACATCAGAAATACTGGAGACTGTTTTCTGTTAATCATTTCTCTGATTGTGTGCTGATAACAGAAGCTGACCTCCTAATTTCACTGAAACCTAAACTATAAGCACATGCAAATCTGTTTTTGTTCGAGGAAATGTGAGTCCAGGAAGTGACAGAAAGGAAGAGGAAGATACACGATAAGAAGAAGACATTTTATTGTTTCCTGCATATCGTACAGTAGATGTAGAACCCTAGGCTATTAACCATATTTACAGCCAATCCTTGAAACCAGAAAGTCCAAAGTGATATTATTATTTATACAACAGATAGTTTCGGTTCAATAATCTGATTGGTCAAGCCATGTTCCAAGAGTGTTCGTATTAAGTATAACCGCAGTGGGACATTTCATTGTGTGCATCACTCCGCTCATCTCTGTTTGCAATATAAACTTCTAATTCTAGCAATAATTAATTGCAAAGGTTTCTAATTTTGTGACATCATCAGCATCAGCATACATTTGAAATGACACAATTTTTATTGATATCATTTTTGACCTAGAATATGAAAGGTCTTCAGATGAAGATGAAAAGGGAGAAGCGAGGTCAATTTTAAATCGCTGTAAACCCAACAAGTAGCAAGCTAGCCTTCTAGCTAGCTAATGGTCTATCAGAGAGCGTGGATTTTTCAGAATTTATTTTGCTTCGTGAATGGAAATAAATCCGGAAAAATCCACGCTCACTGATAGACCATTAGCTAGCTAGAAGGCTAGCTTGCTATTTAGCCATGTCTTGTACAAAATGTCAATTTTTCAGCAAAACTTTCTGGGTTATGGAACAATTTTTAAAAGCAATACTGCACACAGTAATATATATATTAATATATATATATATAATAATGCGGTTATGTGTTTGAATATAAAGAGTTGTGATTAGATTGATTATTCTCCCTGTGGGCTCATGTCTACAGCCGAAACACACTCCTGCTTATTACAGAGATATTGTTTAATAATAACACTCAAATCTACATTCTGGTTGTCTATGAAAACGACCATCTTAACCTTTCTATGCAAAAAGTCACAGAGTGTTGAGGAAAGAGATGATGAGATGCACTCTGTACGCTGAGTGAGGCTCACTTTCATTTACACAGCAAACTCTTATATATAGGTTTAGCTCCTATATACTGTACATCCTCTAGTTAGTTATTCAACAGTGCAGCAGGTAGTTTTTTAACTCTTCAGCTCATAACAGAGTTAAGCTGTAGTTAAGCAGAGTTAAATGAAGAGACTGCTTCCCTGACGATATCCAGTGCAATGCCGAAACATAAACCTGCTTCGATAAAGAAAATGATCTAATATATTTTATTTGTATAGCAATGGATATAGTCAGCTTTACAGGAATATAAAAATTCAGAATGAAAGTAATACAGTCTTGCACTTCTAAGTATCCTTAAGTGAGGCCTGGTGGTAGATTGAGTGGGGCATGCCTGAACAGACAGAGAAGAGACACTAGTGCAGACACTGGGGTATACGTATGTGCGCGAACATGACAGAATGTTAAGTGAATGTTGTGGTCTGATAAACATGTCCTGTGGTGATGGCCCCAGCTCTGGTGAGTGAGGAGCCCAGAGGGTCTGCATTCCAGTTTAGACATGCATAACAACACAATATTTAAAATGTGCTAATAACTTACAGGTCTCAAATAATCCAAAAGTATTGGGATAAAAAGGGCAATTCTTTTGTTAACATTGAAGACATTTGAGTTTGTGTTCAAAAGATGATTATGCGGTTCAAAGATAATCAGGATTTTAGCTTTCGTTTCCTGATTTGTACAACAACTTAGAATATGGGGGGGCACGGTGGCTTAGTGGTTAGCACGTTTGCCTCACACCTCCAGGGTTGTGTGTGTGGAGTTTGCATGTTCTCCCCGTGCCTCGGGGGTTTCCTCCGGGTACTCCGGTTTCCTCCCCCGGTCCAAAGACATGCATAAATTGTCCGTAGTGTGTGAGTCTGTGAGTGAATGAGAGTGTGTGTGTGTGCCCTGCGATGGGTTGGCACTTCATCCAGGGTGTATCCTGCCTTGATGCCCAATGACACCTGAGATAGGCACAGGCTCCCCGTGACCCGAGGTAGTTCGGATAAGCAGTTGAAAATAAATGAATAAATGAACTTAGAATATGACTCATTTGTTTAAACTCATCCATTTCATCTAGTGATTAAAAATATCTGAACCTTTGACTGACAGATGTTTCTTGTTGCCCAAATGTGCTCTGTTAAATTTATTATTTAAGAAATGAATAGCTGTTAATGTGTACTCTTTGTGTCAGCCTTGGGTTTTGCCTGTGAAGGCTGCAATTGTTGTTAAAAAGGATAAACTAATATAAAGACCAGATAGCTGTCTATATGAGAAAGCAATCCATTTTGAAGCTAAGATTAAAGACCCATCACACAAGCAGTGAGAATAGGCAATACATTTTGGGATGTCTTGAAAAAGAAAGAAACAACTTGTGTACTAACGACCAGACATGGAACAGCCAAGAAAACAGCAGCAGTTGACAGAAAATTGATACCTGTGAAGAAAAACCACTGTCATTGTCATCACCAAAAACCTCCATGGGGCAGAGGTTGAGGTATTCACAGTTTGGAAGAGACTATGCCACAAGTTGCTAAACACTCATCAGCAGTAAAAATCAGAAAGCCGGAGTGAAATTTGAAAAGAAATACAGTTCTCAAAAGTTCTGAAACCAAACCTAATCCCTGCCAAAATGTGGAGAAAGAACGAATCTGCTCATGATCCAAATCACATAAGCTCATCTGTCAAGCACAGTGGAGATCGTGTCATGGCTCTGGCTTGCATGGCTGCTTCTGGAACGGGATCAATAACCTTTATTGATGACGTAACTCATCAGAAGAAGGATTTCAGAAGTCTATAGTAACATTCTGTCTGCCAATTTATAGAGAACATCACACAGGAAGAAAATAAGGCAAACACACTGCCAATATAACAAAGTACTTCAACAGAGAAAAAAATATTAGACAATCAACAGACCCAACTGAGCATCCATTATAATTTCTGAAGACAAGATTGAAGGCAGAAACACCAGAAAACAAACAACAGGTAGTGGCTGTGGGTCTCTGGCTTGAGGCAGTTATTGCAAGCAAAGGATCTGCAACCAGATATGAATTTACTTTAGTGCTATTTACTTTACATCTATCCGTTCCAGTTTGCTCATCTAAACATGTGGCGTTGTGCCACAAAGGTGTCATGTTCAAATATAAAATTTCAAGTAGCTTAACACATCTAGACATAAATGTGGAAAAGAAAATCCATCTTTTGTTCTTGAACTCAAATTTCTTTAGTGGAAAACCCCCTCAAAAACATTAAGGAAGAATCTTGTTCCAATACTTTTGAAGGAGAGCGTTTAACGCTAAGTAAATCGCACTGATTCTTATAAATAATGCCACAATTATTTGTTTAGCAGACGGATTCATTCAGAATAACTTAACAGTCAGGGGGTATCCAAGGCTGTAATAACCAACAGTGGATCTTGTAACCTTCCAGTCCCTTGATGAAAACCCTAAAAACTCTTAAATGCTGAGGTAAAAAAATAATTTTTGTAAAATAAATTTCATGTAATTCAACTGTTTAAATATCAGGCTCATTATTAAATGTGTGCAGTAATATTCTGGATATTTATCTAAAATGATCTCCAACAGAACATCTTATGGACTTCGAACCCCACTTTGATAAACTACTACCTGAAAAAGTTTAGTGCTTTGCCCCTCATTTCCATGAACAACTCTAGACCTCTACAACATATTTTCCCTCTCAGAAACAGTACAATGCAAACCCAATTATGATTAGCCAGTATTAGATTTATGATATTGTTACAAGTTCTTTTTTATGGTTTATATTTATTAGATGTAACAAAACAGATAGAGAAAGTATACAAAGCTTCATTGTAAATGGCAGTATAAACTGCTGCCAGATGCCAAAAAAAAGTTAGCCTTTTGAAACAGAACAATGCCTGTTCTAAATTATCATGCAATACAATACAAGGCTAAACACAGATCATGGTCTCTTTCAACATGCCCCAAGCACTGGGAATACACCCGTGAGTACAGCACTGCAATCCTGACACAGGACACTGAGTTGCACTGTGAGTAAATGTCGCCCCCTGGTGATAATGACAGTCTGTTTTTATCCAATTCCTGCAGTGTTGGTAATTTTTTTTTTTCTATTTTAAAAGATTTGTATTTATTATCTGTTAGTTGAATTACCAAAATCATAATGAATTAAACAGTAATGTAAACAGTTAATTCAATTTATTTGTGTAGTCCTTTTAGCAAAGGACATTGTCTCAAAGAAGCTTAAAACAATGTTTAAGCTTAGGCTTAAGTTGTCACTATAAGTTAACATCTATCGCTAATGAGCAAGCCTGAGGTGATGGTGGTGAGAAAAAATTCCCTGAGATGATATGAGGAAGAAACCTTGAGAGGAACCAGACTCAGAAGTGAACCTCATCTTCATTTGGGTGACACTTTACAGGAAATAATAACACTGTGAGTAATGTATTTTCTATAAGCTTGTAGTCAAGTGGAATTGTGCAACCCAAAGCTCTTGAAAAACCAATAGGTCAGTGTAATTTTTGAGTTCATTACAGACTTAACACTAATTCTTTCCTGCTAAAGTCTTCAAATGTTCACTGATGAAGACCCGAGGACAAAGCTGACCGACGCAACGGCAGTACAAAGACGGTATGATTGTCTCCAAGTGATTCTATCCACAGCAATCCCATAGGTCACGGGCTGTCCATGCAGCTCTATTCCCAACAGAGTGTTAACACCAAACATGTCTCGTTCTTTCATTTCCTGACCTACAGAGAGATTTCAGGATTTTCAGATTATAATTACCGGACTAGGAGCCACTAGTCAGAAGCCACTGAATGGACATTCATTCATTTTCTACCGCTTATCCGAACTACCTCGGGTCACGGGGAGCCTGTCAGGCGTCATCAGGCATCAAGGCAGGATATTGGCAATTTTCCAGAGATGCCAATCAACCTACCATGCATGTCTTTGGACCGGGGGATGAAACCGGAGTACCCGGAGGAAACCCCCGAGGCACGGGGAGAACATGCAAACCACACACACAAGGTGGAGGCCGGAATCGAACCCCAACCCTGGAGGTGTGAGGCGAACGTGCTAACCACTAAGCCACCGTGCCCCCTGAATGGACATTGTTTATTAATTTATAATGTTACAGAATATTATTCAGTAACTGAAATGTATTGTTCAGTAACTACAATGAAACATACAAGAAAGTTATGAGACTGAGGAATGAGTCTGAACCTTTGCCTGTTCAATGCTCCACATGAAATGTGTCTGTGTACGATTTCTGGTTTGTAGTCACCTCACTAAAGTAGGTGGAGTGTCCACATCGATATATGGCTATTTGGCTAAAATATTACACTCTAGTTATGATGTGAATGTGCTTGGCTTCTCATCCATGGTGTACCTCTACCTCATGGCAAATGTTCTGGGGATAAATTCCAGACCTACGTCATTGCTAAACATGACAAAGTTGTCTAATTTAGAAATTTGGAAGTTTGCTCAATAGAGTTTTTTAAATACTTTGAATACAAACAAGACTTTGTAACTTGAAGGGAACTGACAGTGCCAGCAATGAAATGATCACAATGATCAAAACTGAGATTTGCATATAGGTTTTTCAGTGGAAAGAAGAGATTTGACCTGTTGCAGGGCTTCAAGCTGTAATTAAACGATTAAACGATTACACAATGAAATAAGTAAATAAACGTTCAGTTGGAAGGAGTGTAAAACTCTGTGGTGGGTCTCTGGTCCTCTACATATTTTTCATTTTCTAATCCTTCAGTATTGAATCAGTCTTTTGTGTATAACAGATTGCCTACTTGGGCACAAGAGAAAAAATTACACTACGATTGCTGCCATTATTACGGCACATCCTGAGTAGACTTCAGCATCTGATTATTCATTGTTCATATATATATTTTGTATATCCCAGAGCAGATCAATCCCAAAGCCACACACCACAAAATAGGAGAGCAAACACAGATATGAAGATTATGAGTGTCCCTCAGGGGCAAAAACACACCTGTCCAAACATGTGCACACAGACACATGCATACACACAAGCCGTGTTAATAGGACTTGTCAGCATGCAGCATGCTTCTCTGGTGCACAAAGCCTGCGATTAGACAGTAGAGAGACAGATGTGAGAGGCAGCGGAAAACAGATGACCACGCTGTGACACAATGGTTCACTTCTGGTCACACTTATAACCAAGTAACTTACATCATTACAAGACTATGTGGCTAAAGAGGACATCAGTAGCAAAGGGCTACATGATATAAAGAACACAGTATTGTACTTTTATATTTTATTACTTTAAATAACCATATTTTACATTAGAAATATATTATAAATAACATTCTATATTTTACATCCGTATAATTTACAGTAACAAATGTTCTCAAGCATTTAAATTGAAAAGTCTTTAAATGAGTCATTGCGATTTAAAGGCAATATTTAAATTTAATTTACCAATTAAACACCAGAGTCAACAATAAGATGGTGGGATAACATTTTATTCTGCTTATACTACAGCGGTTTGTCAACACAAACGTTTTTGTTTTGTTCTTAAAGAAATTAGAAACACATTTTTTTCCATTTGCATTACATTTAGTCAACCAGCATCTCTCTGGACTTGTCTGCACAACACCCACTACCTCACCAAGCCTTTTTTTTTCAGCATAGCACACACTTTGCATTTTATGCACTAAAATCTGCACACATATGCACTTTAACCATAAACAGTCATTGTGTATTTATATCAGTGACTATTGTTTTCATATCCTGTATTTTTTCATATTTTGTCTATTTATTTGTCTTCTGTTTCTCTGCACAGCTAAGTCCATTTTATTTTAATTTCACTTAACTGTTAAATCCTTTACTGTTACTCCATTAAGACAAGGACAGATGTAAAAGGCATTTGACTCCATGTCCTACTGTGTGTGATTGTGTACGTGACCAATTAAGTTTGAAGCTAACAAGACGGCACAATGATAAAGAGAATCCACAAAGCCTTAAAGGTACAGCCTGACCTCTGACTGACACTAAAGCCCCCTTCTACACATCTAACAAAAATCTTATTACCCTGTAAACAATAACAGTCCTTATTAAATCCTTTATATGGAGAAACTGCTTTTTAATTTTACATTTACATTTACATCATTTAGCAGACTTATCCAGAGCGACTTACATACTTTTTTACTAAGTAAAAAAGCAACTGAGTTAAGGGCCTTGCTCAGGGGCCCAGCAATGGCAGCCTGGTGGACCTGTGAATCGAACTCACAACCTTCCGATTGGTAGTCCAACACCATAACCACTTAACCACTAGGCTACCACATGCCTATTTAACTGCTTTCTATTTAACTGTACAATAGACATTATATCGTAGAATAATGAGCACGTTAACTAAAAAGAAATCATCACAGCTGCTCTTATAGAACATTGATCATCAACGTCACACAAATCAGACTTGTGAATCTTAGAGCCCTATGCTATGAGTTGAAATAATCAAGGCTATAAATGTAATTAATGGTGCTTGCAAAGCAACATTATTACTATTGTGCCAGACAAAACTTTTGTCATAGACCCATGAATGACGTGTCAAATCGACCGGCTCGTTGAGGAGAGGTGTGCTATGACTTTTATAAGCGATCCGAGTAGCGGTACTTCCGGTACCGGGTCTCAAAGTGGCCTTTTTCCCATAGACCCCCATTATGAACTTTGGAGGTTTATAACTCGGCAACACTAAACTCGGCCAGCTCCTATAGGGTGATACTCTGAACAAAGTTTTACATTGGTGTACCGACTGGCCCTCCGGTTGTCTCGCAGCCCCGCCCCCAATATATGCAAAATCAAAAAACTTTTTACAACATGAACATGTGACATATCAAAACACTCACAACAATGAGGGGAACTTGCTCACATGTAATTTGATGACGTCACGTGATGTCACATGACGTCAAGTGAAAATAAAAAATTAGCACAACATGGACATGTGACATATCAAAACACTCAGCACAATGAGGAAAACTTCCTCAAGAGTATCCAGATGACGTCACATGCTCGTCTCGACTAGCCTCCGGGATTTGCCACGTGCAAGCACCATTCCCATTTTCTTCAGGAAATGTACGTTCTAGTTATGGTTAATACACGGTATATTTTCTTGCCCTACAGCTATAGTAAAATGCTGACTGTGTGTTTTTTTTTTCAGCATATTGCTTTTAGTCAGGCAAAAAGTGAAGCAGCACGTCCCACTGAGCAAACGGGTAAAGCAAACATACTAAAGCCACTCAATCACCTTATTTCCAGTGGTGATCCAAAGACACTGCTGCCGCCTAAACCACAAGCATGTGCTTTCTTTTATTAGAGCATCTCCTAACTGGCACAAGTCAACCACATAAAACACAGAACTCCTTTATTATTGTTACCAAGGCAATGAGAAACCAGATATCTCGGACTTCAACAAAAGCTGATGCATACTTGACTGAAAGGCGTGAAGAGGATCCACCCTTATGCTCCTGCTTTCATGAGGAGTCAGCCTGTACTGTAGTTATTTATACTGAATATTTATTGTTGAATATTTATTGTGATGTATTACAAAAAAAAAAAGTAGAGATCTATATAATAATCTTGTCATGCCTTGTCTTAGTATAAATGTGTGAACCTTTTTCCTAGAGTCATGACACCTCCTCTTGCTGTAAACTAATATGATTAGTATAACAAAAAGTGATAACAACTGCCACAGATCATTTCTTTAGCATCACCAGCAGGGAGAGCCGACGAGTGCAGGTTTAGGGGGCACTGAGTTCAGCCACTCCAACACTGACCTCATTACAGAGGGCAGTGGTATCAGGAACCAGTCATTAGCACAGTTTAAGCATTCCACTATGTAGTGTCTGATCTCTCATGGGATGCAGGCAGGCTGAGCTGGAAGGTGAGACCCCGTCATGTTACGAGTCTTGTCTGTGCCATCGGGTTCTTCTAATGATTTACTTGAGCAAAGAGCTTCGACTTACTCCACCTGCTGGTTCATAATTAACGCATGGTGTTTCTCAAGAGAGCCTCGTAGGCAGGTAGGGAGTGGTGTGTTTAAATCAAACAAAGAGCAGAACGATTCATATTTGAACTGGCGATGAAGAGCCAACAACAGAAGAAGAAAAAAAATGTCATTTATGCATATACACACTTTTGACTTAAACAGAAGAAAGAGTTCATTGAGAACAAAAAGGGTATCAGATGATTAGGTGAAAGTCAACCATTCCTCCGTGGCCCTGCTTTGCCCTCTGCTGTGTGAACAAAAGCCATATTAACCTCGGTGTTGCAATCCGGCACATTTCAGCGCACAAAGTCCTGTCTTTAAAACAGCTCTAAAAGAAGGATAGGCTCTAAATCTCCATTCAACTGGAGTAGGGGGGAAGGGGCTCATTGATCACAGCAGCTGTGTGTTTGTTGGGCGAGGTAGCTTTGTGTTTGGGAGCTTTTCTTAAATAGTGAAAATATTAAGGCATGCAGTCACCGCTTCAAAAAATATAGAAGTAGATACAGCTATGGTTGGATTACACTAGACATAAACCTCTCTGTCTGCACACAAGCCTCTGAGTCACAGCCAGCACCAAGCACAACAACAATAACACACTTAGCACTAAGAGGGCTTAAAGTTTTGTTTTATTCCCATGAAGATTGAAAAAGGAAAGGAAAAAAATGCCAGAACTGTGGAAAAACAGCTTAAGTAATTATAGCTGGCATGGAGGGAATGGATGAGAGATGGATCGAGAGTGTTCAGGATTTGATTCTCGGGATTCAGAGAGTGTATGACTCAGAAAGATGATGAAGAGAGCAGATACAACAAAGGATAAACTGAACATTGTGAATGAAATTGTGAGGCTATACTATCACACACATATCCGCATACACGTACCGTATGCACTGTCGGCTCTCTATCACCCTCACATCGTTGTGAGATTGTGCACTGCATGTGGAAAAAACGCAAGAGGAGGTGAAGAACAGAGGGATCAACATCTGGGCCGGATGACCCAAATATCAACGAGCGTCTCAGCGGCATCTGCACCGGGGCTCTGATTCTAGCTCTGACTCCAGTGTTTTCTTTACCAGAAAACAACCACTCATTGGTGTTTACAGCATTCGGTGTTCGTTCCCTCTGGAATTTTGCCACTTTTTTCCCCTCAAATTCTCAGTTCCAATCCATTTCCAGATGGCTGTCTAGAGGATGACTTTAAACCAAAGTTTCAGGTGCGGGATGAATGTTCGAGGTGACCATGCATTTTTGAGGGACAGAGGAACAAAAAGCTGTCTAAAAAGGAGCCAGCAGGATGATGGAAAGGTAGAAAATAGTGTTGGTCACGGATGAATGGATGTCCCCTACATGCCCTTTTTTTTACTAAAACCCACTCTGTCCTACAGAAATGGACAATCTCTCACCTTCTAGCTTTTCCTCTCTGCACAGTTAATTTTTGAACACACATCAGGTCCTCTTTACTTCTCTGCTTTAGTGAATCGTTTATCACTGAAAATCTGGAATCAAGCACAGGTTTAAATAATTTGCATGAATAATAAATTGAATCATATAAATTGATGCTTTTACGTATTAAAAGAGTGCTGAAAAGAAAACAGGAACTACAGATAGTAAGCATAATCTAACTAATAAACCTGGCTAACAATTTAGCTAGCTTTCTAGTGCAAACCTATTGAAATCAACACCTCAGACGTGATCAGGGTGAACTAGATTTGTAAAGTTCGTCGCAACAAACTTTGATGTTGGCTTTGTCGATGCAAGTATTCGCAACGGATGGTGCTTTTTGGAGACAAGTGGACATAAGGGTTAGTTTTGCTTTTGGAGGCAAGTGGACAGAAAGCTAGGTTGCCAAAACATTTGGAGGTAAGCGGAGACAAGCATGTGACATCATCCAAATACTCCTGAGGAAGTTCCCCACATTGGGCTGATTGTTTTGATATGTCGCTTGTCCATGTTGTGCTAATTTTTGATTTTCACGTGAAATCACGTGACGTCACATGACGTCATCAGAATAGATGTGAGGCAGTTCCTCTCATTGGGCTGAGTGTTTTGATATATCACATGCCCATGTTGTGCAATTTTTTTATTTTCACATGACGTCACATGACGTCATCAGAATACATGTGAGGAAGTTCCCCTCATTGTTCTGAGTGTTTTGATATGTCACATGTTCATGTTGTAAAAAAGTTTTTTGATTTTGCATATTTTGGGGGCGGGGCTGCGGGACAACCGGAAGGCCAGTCGGTACACCAATTTAAACCTTTGTTCAGAGTCTCACCCTAAAGGATCTGGCCGTGTTTGGTGTAGATAGTTCGAAAGCTTGCCAAGTTATAAACCTCCAAAGTTTATAATGGGAGTCTATGGAAAAAAAGGCCACTTTGAGACCCGGTACCGGAAGTACCGGTACTCGGATCGCTTATGAAAGTAATAGCAACAAACTTCAGACCGGGGTCTACAACATATCCGAATGTGGTGCATGTGGCTCGAAAGCCCTAGGAGGAATTACTATTTATAAATTTTTGTCTAAGCTTAAATAGAAAAACAGAATGTTGGCTTCTACAAAGCCAACATAATGACCAAGAAAAATCTTAGTACAAATAAAATTACACCATAGTTACACATAACATTGGACACAAATTGAGTTATAACAGGGGCCACCATTGAAGCTTAATTTGCCCACAACTGACTAGTGTTGCTGTGATTGACAGGGGCAAGATCCATCCATCCCACCCACAGAGCACAGCTGATTTTGCTCTCTTGGTTCCTGGCTACAGCTAGGACACAGGAACTTTGAAATGGTTTTGTGTTGTTGTTGTGAACACTCTAACTAAGAGCCCGCATACTACAGCAACCCCCACAAAAATGTATCCAAACCTAACACTGTTAAAACCTAACAACTTCTCTACAGCCTAATCTTCTGAGGTTCTGCTGAAGAACCAGTCACACACAGCTTGTTCAATGTGTCTTTAATTTGACAACACACATCCACGCCTGAGTTGAATTCGCTAGGTTGTTGTCTGTCTGCCCTCATAATTTGCTACGCCTCAGTTTTTGTGCTCTAACAAAAAAGCTTTTGTGCCTTTGATTATATTACTGCTTTTAAATGCCCTTCCAAATGTATTGTTAAAATAGGCCCTGGACATCTGAGAACTTGGAAGAGGACTGTGGGTTTGGCTATATCCAGCAGCCACTGATATGTTAGGACATGAATTGATGTATCCCGACTCTGTTAGAGTAATTCTGGTCTCTTTGCCTTCTCAGCAGGCATATTTTCATAGCTTAGTATGAAATTTTTATCAAAAAAATTTGGGCTGGTTTGCCTGTTTCTCGTGTTAGATAAAATGTCATGCTTGTAGTTTTGTGACAAACTGAAAATAGTAAAAAGCATGCAAAAAAAAAAAAAAATAAAAAAATAAAAAAATATTAAACATAAAAACCTGTAAAGAAAATGGAAATTGTGAAAGAGCTAGAAATGCCATAAAGCTCGATGTCTTAAAAAGTGGTATTTAACGGTTAAAGGAAATGATCTTGATGGTAATATACAGTTATTCTATATTACCTATTTGTTGTTCCATTATATACTGTATAAATTAAAGGATTAGTATGATTCACAAGGGTTTAGGACGTACAAAGCGCATTGAAGAAAACCAGACAGAAATCCAGAAAATAGTCCTTCAGCAATATAAAAGAGAAAGAAACAGTTTCGAGTAATTGCAGAAAGAAACCTATACTGTCTCAAAGGCATCAGACTGTGAGTCAGTAAAGAAGACATGAGTCATATGATTGTTGTGTTCTTGCTCTCTCCCGCTCTCTCGCGCACACATGGGGAAATCCCAAACACATTGTGTGCTTACATACTGCTAACTGGCCCATGGATGCACTTGCGTGCAAGAGCTGAAGCACAAACATTTATACCTGTGAGAGGAGTTTGAAGTGCTCCCACACTGTGTGAATTCTTTTCTCCACAGAAATGTGCAGCAATACAAATAAATCCCCAGCATGTTCAAAAACATTTTAGATAGCAAAAGCGTGGATGCATAAACTTGTCCGGTACATGTAACAGGTCTAACAGTGAAAAATCAAGGTGATTATTGTTGTGCAAAAATTTGGAGTATCCACTCATAGGTTTGCTTTCCTGGAGCTGGTCAAGTCCCTCTGACAGGTGGTGAAATGCATTTCAACTGTCCACATAGATGTAATGTTATCAGTTTTACTAGTGATGAAAAATACCATTTTATTTTATTATGTGCATTTTCACACTGTTAGACTATTGGGCTCATTCTGTATAATGTTCAGCAGTTGAGTTAAACTGGCATGCATTAGCTAGCTGCATTAGACAGCTTAGACAAACGTATAATGTTTTTTTAGCACTAAAGCGTGTAAGTTGCCTTCGTAAACATTCTAAATGTCCTTGATGGTTCACCTTGACAGATATGCATGTTCACCTGGCCATGACAAGCTTACCACTGGGACTGTCACGCTACTCTTGGACAGTCTAGGACTCCATTTTTAAAACTATTTTTAAACAAAAATAAGAAGGAAGACTCCTGGGTTAGTGCTTCCGCCACACACAGATTTGTCATCTTAGAAACAAGCCTCAGCAGCTAGTAGGCCCTTAAAAATCTTCCATTAGTTAGGCACTATGCAGCATTCTTCTGCCCTCCTGCTAGTCATTTCAAGCATTTTCAGGTTATAAAATGCCAGAGTTAGTCCTTCAGACAGGCTCCAACTTGGTCTGCTCGTTTGTCTTTATATTGGAAGCACAGCTATTCCAAGAACAAGGTGATGAGATTAACCCACTCATATGAACACCAGCCAATGGTAAAATTATGCTTTTCCTGGGATTTCATCAGCTTACTTAATTGTAGATGCACATCGGTGCCATAACATAGCGTGAAAAAGCGATACATGTCTTGCTGTGGGGTTTTCCTCAGGCCTGGTTCCCTGTTTGCTCTAGCTCAGAGCTGTAATGAAATAAAAAAGACACAAAGACAGGAGCACAAGGGCTCAGAGATCCCAACGACTTGAACAGAGAAGGGTTAGTCAGAATGGTTAACCCACCTGGGATTCACCTGGCACTGATTCTCATCCATCTGCCACCCTGCAGGCTGACTCATTTTACCTGGGGAAAAGGGCCGGATACATCTACAGCAGCTAAAGGAGCATTCTGTCGTACACACTGTATCTCCTCCTACGTGATGTATTAAAAAGTGTTTCGAAAAAGAAAAGCTTTTTCCCAGATACAGGGGATTGAGTGTTCTGAGATAACCGAGTTGTGCAAAACAAAGAACAAAAGTGAAGGGGAGAGGAAATGAGATTTTGGCATTTATTGACCTGCTCATTAGCATAGCTATCCAGACCCACATAAACTGTTGGACAATGATGGTGTCAGAAGGTTCCAGATGAGTCAGTAGAGGATAATGGACAGTGCAAGAAAAAAAAAAGCACGAACCAGTTAGCGGATGTAAAACACAGACACTTGTGTCTGCTTAAAGATGCCAAAGAGGAAGGAAAAAAGACTTGAGAGAGAGAGAGAGAGAGAGAGAGAGAGAGAGAGAGAGAGACTGTTGGTGGGCAGAAGGGACAGATAGAAAAGGAGAGACCTTTTTTCTCCTTCTGTTCCCTTTTTAGGCACTCTTTTCCACTCATTCAAACCAAATGCCCCCCTGCAGGGAATGCATTCCAGCCTAATTACCCTCCATGAACAAAAGATCTGTACTAAAATGCGAGAGAGAGAGCGAGAAAAGAAAGACAGAGAATTCCTATCATGTTCATTCAGGTCAGGGAATCCACACATACGAAAGTCCACTCTGGAAATAAAGAATGCAACCATTCCAAAGCCCCATCTTTCTTCTGTGAAAAAACAAGTAGTGGCAGACTTGGACTTTTGGACTGGGTTAAAGATTAATTCAATGTTTTAGATAAGGAATTCAAAAGAAAGCTAGTCACAGGACAAGTCCACAATCAGATGTAATGCCTTGTTAAAACAGCATGCTTTTGAGCATAAATAATCCATGGATTTTAAAGCTTGATTCTGGCCAGCTGAGCCAAAATGTTAACAGTCTCAATCCTGTGCCAAAGAAAATAAGGTTATCCAACTGTGTCTAAAGCCTGTTTAAACTATAAAGCTTAAATAAAGACATACAGTACACAGGTTATGTACTGTAACTAGAAGGTTAACTAGAAAACGTAGATAACTAGATAACTCCTTTTTGTGCATGAACACTTTCAAACAGGAAATCGATTTCAGAAGGTCATCCACTCTAAAGCCCCATAATAACTTGGATCCACTCTGCCATATTGCACACGTCGTAAAAAGGCTCCCGTAATAGCCATAAACATCCATATAAATTAGCGCACCCCAGCCTGATGCCTCAGACTTGCCAGTGCTTTTCAGTACTCTGCCTCCCCCACTCTGACTCCTTTCATCCCCTGTTTCAGTGTGTTAAGACGGTGCAGAGGTGAAGCAGTGTGCCATTATGTGCGCCTCACATTCCTGACCGGGCTTGAGCTTCACTAAGGAGATGAGGTGGATAGGGACCTCAGCCGAGCCGGGCTATACCCGAACCACATTTCAGAGCTTAGGAGAGGAAACAGAGATGAATTAGCAGAGTGAGAGAAAAACTTGAGTCATGAAAAGACCGATCATTTAAATGACTGAGGACAAGTCCTGTAGCTTGTTTTAAGGGTTCAGCAGACATAATGTCAAAGACCTTCAGGGGTAGGATATGGCTAGATGCCTATGCTGATTATTTATTGTCTCCATGTCTCAAGTCTGACAATGAACTATTCATAATCGGGTTTGAAAAACAAGCAGAATCAAAAACAGCCAGAACATAAGATGTTTTGTTATAAGAACTTGAAAGCATCAAATCTAATTGGGGCACAACACAACCGGAAAATGCATTTGTACTTTGCATGCATTTTGCTCCACAGCCAAATGTTTAATTGCATGAATTATGTCAAAATACACTGGCAGTTAAGTTGGCATCCAAATAAATGGTTCACAACAAAACGTTAGCTGTGGTTCATGTCCGGCCTCATCAGATATTCAAAAAACAACAGTTCCTTTCAACATGAATACTCGAAACTGTCCTTTCCTTGGGAATACAAGCAAAACACAAAATATACTATGTAAAAAAAAATGAAGACATGATACCCTAAAGGATGCTGTCGTTGGTCCCATATGGATACACTAAAAATGGAAGAAGAAGCCTTTATTTGTCACGTATACATTAGAGCTTAGTGAAATTCTTTTCCCCACACTTCCCAGCATAGGAAGGTGGGATAAGAGTGCATTGTCAGCATTGATATAGCACCATGGAGCACCCGGTTAAGAGCCTTGCTCAAGGGTCCAACAGTGGCAGCATTGCAGTGCTGGGGCTTGAACCCTTGACCTTCTGATAAACAACTCAGAGCCTTACCAGTTTAAACAACCATTGCCACTTGACTGCATTAACCAAGAACAGTTTATCCTGAAGTTTTAACTGTTCTTCAGTGAATAACATGACTGATACTCAACCCTTGTACCTCTGCTGTAATCAGAATGGTCCTGATGCTTGAAATAAAATAAAGAAATAAAGAAATAAAATACAAAAACTTTCTACTAGTGTGAGGTGTAAATATAAATCTACATTCTGAGTTCTGTGACTATATTAAAAGTTTTATACATAAAAAAACTGAATTGAATTAAATTTGATACTCTGATAGAAGATAAATAAGTAATACAAGCCTACACAATTTGCTACACAATTCCCAGGTCTTCATGGAGTTCCAAAAAAAAAAAAAAATTCATGTAGGTAAATAAGCGGTACTCTGTGTACCTATGTGTGCTTGGTGTCCTGGGATAGACTGACATCCTACCCAAGGTGTGTTCCCACGATGGATGGAGAAGTGTTTTACTTGCCTAATAATCATTTTGCTTGTAAGGTCAGAAATCCTATATTTAATTTATTTGAAATGTGTTTTGGTGGTACAGCACCTTTTTCTCCATAACCAGGAAGAAAGGCGGAAGACCAACAATACCAAATCAGTGTAGCCCTAAAAGTTATCTAGTTCTCTGGTCGTGCCTACTTTGAAATTTTACCCTTGGACTGAATCTTCAAAGGCAGTCATGGCTGATTTGCATCTGATAACTGGAGATGTATTACAAGCAACACTCTGTGCTTTCCCTTAAGTATAACAAAGACTACTATCTGATATCGACAGGCATGCACAACTGGACCTGTTCTCTATGAATTGCAGATTTTTATCAACAGTGTGTCTTTTTGAGAAAAAGTAAACACCTTGTTCATTTGCATCTCCTATTAAAAACATTTGTTCTTAGTGTCCAATAAGGTCTGGTCTTCCACGAATATAAACAAAATCTCCTTCTCTTGTGGTTGTTAATATTATCAGAAGGTTTCCGCAGCTTTTGACATTCGTAAATGACTCAGTGTTCTGGAATCTGTAATAAGCTAATGCAAGACAACTAAAACATCAAGGTCTTTTAATTTTCCACAACAAATTAAAATAAAATCCATCTTCAAAAAAAAAAAAAAAAAAAAAAGTTTACTTTTCCTCGTTTAGAACTGATCAGATGTAATTAACCTAATGAATAAATCCGCCACAATTCTCCTATTTCATTAAACACAAACAGTTATTTTTTTCAGAACAAATTAATTACTAACCTCGGAAGCTTTGCCCACACATGCACACTCTAAAGAAAAGAGTTTTTTGATTTGTTCCACTAGGGAAACCTTTTCAAATCTCTTTAAAAACCTACATTAAAGTCTTTCCATTTGAAATGATTCAAGTAGAACCCAAACTCTAACATCAAACCCTTCTAAGAAAACTCTTGAGTGTGGCCTTTCCCACAGATTTTAATTTTAGCTTTAATATACAATACAGCTTCAACTGCTTACACAATATTGTGGGAGAGATAAACAGAGGTTCAGCACTAAAAGACCCATCCTGTCCCTTTAAAGCAATATGCTATGAGCTAATGGACAGATGGCACATCTAGAAAGTGACTTCATGGTTGTTGACGGTCATTTGGCTAGCTCCGGGACATGCCTGAGAACCTGGCTAAATAAGTAACCTCGGTAAATGTCCGCCTCGCTCTTTAGCATGGATCAGGTGTACTGAATGACATTCTGTAACTGGATAGCGCTGTCTGAGGGAGCAGACTGGCAGGAGGAATGCATGGCAGGAATGTGGAAGAACACCGCCTACAAATGAAGAGGATGGGGGGAACTTTGCAAGGAGCAACATCAGACAGGACAAGATAGCAGTGACCTGTCTACCTCTTTCCCCGGGGCTGAGACCGATAATCTCCGCCCAGTGTTCCCACAATACATTTCCCCAAATCAAAGCTCTGCTTAGCTTATTATGTTACACATTAGTGGTAAAATTCCCTTTCTGAAAGTTTTACTAAACTGACAACAATGCTAAAACTATTTTTAAATATACATATTTAAAATAAAAAATACTATTCTAGCTACATATTATATACATACAGTCCCTTTGACTTGACACTAACAAGGTAAGGTGTTGAAGAATAAAAATTAAATGAGATAGAAAACCATATTACACATTTGATATCCAATTATGCAACACAGTTTAGTGTATATACCTTCATAAGTCGATATGGTTATGAATTGAGATTACTCTCTCTCACTCACTCATTTTCTACCGCTTATCCGAACTACCTCGGGTCACGGGGAGCCTGTGCCTATGTCAGGCGTCATCGGGCGTCAAGGCAGGATACACCCTGGACGGAGTGCCAACCCATCGCAGGGCACACACACACTCTCATTCACTCACACAATCACACACTACGGACAATTTTCCAGAGATGCCAATCAACCTACCATGCATGTCTTTGGACCGGGGGAGGAAACCGGAGTACCCGGAGGAAACCCCCGAGGCACGGGGAGAACATGCAAACTCCACACATACAAGGCGGAGGCTGGATTCGAACCCCCAACCCTGGAGGTGTGAGGCGAACGTGCTAACCACTAAGCCACCGTGCCCCCCCTGAACTGAGATTAAGGTATGATAAATTAGAAGTTTTAAAATTAATGTTACAACCATGTTCCTCCTAAATAAAAGACATGGCCTGGGTCGATGTTACATCCATCCAGTAAACAGAACATGACGATTAAGAAACTATATATTGTCAGATTGCTTTTAACTTTGTAATGAACTGCTGGTGACACGTAAAAATCCTGGAAACAGTCCAGCACTTCATGTCATTTTGGAGGAGTCCACACCCGAAGGGTTCATCCTGCGACGGCAGCTGGCTGTCTGAATGTTGTCCTTAGGCCATGCATTCTACAGGCAGACCTTGTTATCACTTTAGATCTTGTGAAAGACTACGTCAGATCAGATTTAGAAGGTGGTTTATCTTACCATGAGTGCAAAAAGTAAAAAGCAAAATAAACGCACATATACATACAGTGATGCTGTCAATGCACTGCGCAGGTAATGGAACACTTTATGGTTTGGGAATCACATGAAATGGGATAAAGTTCCTTTTGAAGGGAAAAACTAAATGGTGGAGCATTTTGTTCATGTAGAGTCTTTCATTCTTTGACTTTTGCTATCTGAAGAATGTTAGATTTTCAGTAAATACAAAAATCAGCATTAGTAAATGAGTAAATTAGCATTACAACTACCATTATATGGCACAATTAGTAAATACAGTAGAGTTCTAAAGAACAGAAATGCTGAAATCCACAGATAAGTACTGAAATTAGCCCATTAACTCAAGAATAATTTGATATACATGAAACTCTTCTGCATGCTAAACATCCTTATACAGAAGTACAGCACTCTGCCAGGTACTTTCTAAGCAGTCAGAATCCCAGTGAAATGTTAAATCCTGGTAATTAAATGAGCCTTAAAGATTACATGACAGAAACCAGCAAAAGAACAATAGGCATTTTATTGTTACTGCATTAAACAAAGAATAAAAGACAACAGGAAATATTATAAGCAAATAATCAACGGAATGTCTACACCAGTCTGGACCCCAATTTGTCACACTGTACAAACATTGCACTGTAAAACATTAATTACATGAATGAATGTTTATTGGACCTAAAATGATTGTGTGGGGTGAAAAATCTGGTTGGATAGGTTAACAAAATTTGGTCCAGGATTCCTCAACACAAACACAGAATTACTGTTGTCATTTTGGGTGGGCTATATTTGTGCATGTTTCATGGACTTTGGGTAGAAAAGCAGATCTGAAAACAATTGGAACACTAGCCTCAATAGCCAGTTCACTTGGAAGGAACAGCCAAGAACAATAAACATCAGAATTCACAGACAACCTTCATGATCTCATAACCTTTGAGAACAAACCCAGGAAAGACTCTGTGTTAGAAACTGGAGCTTGTTCTCTATAGGTTTGTATGAGAATGCAAGACTGACTAAAGCATAAGCTAAGCAAAGGGCCAGAGTGACTGCAGATTTTCATTACAACTAAATATGGAAACACCTGACAACACCAATATATTTAATATTTTTCTGTCTTCAAGCAACTAATATGTTGTGCTCAAATTTCCGTTCACAGTCATTCACTGTCAGTAGTGGTGTCCCCCAAGGTTCTGTCCTGGGACCTCTTCTGTTCTTAATCTATATATGCAAAACCTACTTATTCAGAAGTGCTTATTCCACATGATCGTAAAAGGCTGCGCTTAAATCTCATTCAAGTGTTAGATAACTGTTTTTTTAATATTGTTTTATTGTTGTTTACTGTTATTTTATTATTTATTACTTGTTTGAATTTGTATGGTGACATTGAGTGACTAGAAAGACACTGTCAAATACAGTAAAAAGTGTTGTTATTATTATTATTATTATTATTATTATTTGGAATAAATACTACATCATCCATTTGCAGGAAAGACTAGACAACCCTGGCCTAAGCAAATATTGCCAGAAACAAACCCTGCCATTGTCACTTTCAGAGGTTGTACTAATTACACCTAATCCCTGGCACCTGACAAGGTGGACCTACAGAAAGTTGTGGCCCCGGAATTCCATTGCCAACTGCCAGAAACAGTTTGGGCTTTTTGTTTCACTGATGTTGTGAGTCAGCCAGGCTAATGGCTTGAATTGGATTAAGTAAAAACTAAAATGAACCTACTTGCCTTATACAAAACAACTACTGTGATAAAGCCTAAAGCCAAAAAATGGATGAAAAAACACTACACCTTCATCATTAACATCATTATAAACATTTATGACTTTGTCTGTAAACATTTAGAACTGTTTACTCTTTATGAGTGTGGCAAAATATTTTATTTGGCTACCAATTACAAAGAACATAGCATGCAAAGAATTGTTTACCAGAAACTTGAATGCAATTAAAGTGTCTTTTGTAAATGTCTTCTTTATCATATAAACAGAGTAGTGGATAAAAAAAATAAAATAAAATAAAAAAAACAACATCAAATTGCTGACGTCCATTCCGAGGGGACCAGTAAGACATACACTGTTAGTACAGATGTTGTATCATTTCTCATTTTTAAGACACAGGCAACACTGTCACATTCCTGAATGCAGTTACATCTAATGAAATTGAAGCCCTGAATCTTACTTTCCTTACACACTCATGGACAAATTGGACAGGTAGCCAGCATTCTTAGCATTCCCTTGTCAATCACCAAGTCTCCAAAGAAAAAAACTGATTTTGGGTCATAACCATAATGAAGGAACAAATTCAACGCAATAAACTTTACAGGAATATGTTTCACTTTCACTTTATGAACAATGATTTCTGGATCAGAAATATGTCGACACTACACATAATCTGTATGTGCATCTTGACACAACAATGAGCATGATGGACACCATCAAGTGCAACTGTTGGGCTAGAGTGCAACTTATTACTGCATTACTGTGTTAACTTATTACACATCTGTGTTGTGCAATGCAATGCTGTATTTTGGTTATACTGGACTTCATTTTAGTATTATTTTTATTTTTTAAGCTAGAAACAAATTCCTCGTGTGTAATCACACTTTGTCTGTAAAGCTGTTTCTATTCTAATGTCTAAGACGTTTTAAACCATATTAACCTTCTGGGATGAAGTTTGGGCTATTTTTAGACATTTCTAAGCAATAATTCTAAGATTTAAAACTTTTTAGTCCTAACATGAGCTGAAATGCATGACCAGCACACCAGCCAGGTATTTAGGCATAGTCTGTCTGTAATTTCCTCCTCTACTAATTATGTTCACAGATTATAGCCATTTTTTCCAGGATAACGTTTTGCCCATTTACTTGTCCCCAATCCTCAAAGACCCAACAGCTCAGCGAAAGAGCGAGAGAGATAGATAGATAGAGAGAGAGAGAGAGAGAGAGAGAGAGAGAGAGAGAGAGAGAGAGAGAGAGAGAGAGTTTATGAACAGTTATTCAGTTTATGAACAGTTATTAAAAGTTCATGCAACTTCATTTCCCATCAAGGTCACAGCCCAGTGTTCTTTCTCCTTAATGCTCACTGTTTATTCTCATGTCTCTGAATCATCACAAATGACAATCAGGCTTTTGCAAAGTCTCCTGGGGTTATGGTGTACATTCATTTCAAATACCAGCAAAAGTATTTGACTATTTATACTCCTAGTTACTTCTTTATAATGCTACGAACGTCAAAATATATTAAGTAATGTTTTGCATTTGAAAAGTGTGGTTTAAAATTAATGGATAGAAACTTGAGACACACACATCTCATTATCTATTTGTGAAAACTTTAGAACAATGCGATTTTAGATCACTGTTAATGGATGTTCTAAGTATTCTTCTTGTTATAGATTTGAACATCTATGTATAATGTGATGAACATGTGATGTATAATGAACATGTCATGTATAATGTCATTTAATACATACAGGTAATTACTGGCTAACCAAAGCCAAATGTAACCAAAGTGGAAGTTAACTAATCATTAAAATAATCAAGGGCACATCATATTTCCATTACACATTATATACACTCATATCTAAAAAAAAAAAAAACAGATTAAAAAAAGTTTGTGATGACATACTCTAAATTAGCATGCAAGGTCGTTGAGACTTAAATTGCACATGTCATGCCAAGGTATGTGTGCTATCTCAGACAGAACTGATTTAACACAGAGACTGTTGTTACAGCACAAGTGCTCTTTTTTAAAGTTGGCATCAAATTCCATAGCACAGCCAATTTTGTGGAATCAATCCCCTCTTTGACCGTCTCAAAGATCATGTAGACTATGACATTTTCTGATAAATGTGAAATTTACAAACAAAGAGACAAACTTACAAAGACAAGACAGTATTAGCCCCTTAATTAGCTTCTGCAAATAGCTAATGTGGAGTCATATTTTATTAGAAAAGGCAACCTCAAAAATAGTATATATATATATATATATATATATATATATATATATATATATATATATATATATATATATATATATAGTATCAAGAGCCTTGTGCTCCCTATCAAACACA
Organism: Tachysurus vachellii; assembly: GCF_030014155.1. NCBI lineage: Eukaryota > Metazoa > Chordata > Actinopteri > Siluriformes > Bagridae > Tachysurus > Tachysurus vachellii. Next base: position 21,552,728 of record NC_083467.1, read on the forward strand.
AAAAGCAACAAGCAAGATGTTATCTGGAAGATCAGTCAGTATCCCAAGCTCACAGAGTATCAAGAGAAAGATATCAGACCTGTGCACATCCAGACAGAGATATGTTTGGCTGTAGAAATGTTAGGAATTGTTGAGAAAGTGCAGTATTGTGATTATGTGTAATTAGATAAAATGGCGCAATCACTTCAACGTGAAATGTCAATGAGTGAATAGAACAAAAAGGGCAAAAAAAACATCTGTCCTCTTGAAAGAGAGAAAAATGTGGTAGCATGCAGTTAAAAGCATTGTAACACAAGCCAGTGTAACAGAAGCAGGGCTTGGAGTACAAATACCAAGGCAGCACTTGACTTGTAGGTTACTGTGAAAAACATGCATTTAAATTAGGAATTTAAATCAAATGCATCGAACTTATTTTGTTTGTTAACATAGTTTATTTCATGGACATTATTTACATGTACGGTGTAATATTGTGTCTATATATTAGAGCTTTTTTATTTTCTTTTTATGAACCTTCTACAACTGGAACAAACTTGGTCTAATTTGGCTTGGTTTTAAGATATTGAGGGTTGGATTTAAATCCAGTTATTTAAATCCAAGGAAATCTAAGGAAATAGACAAATTAGTTAATAACGACAAGAAATAAATGATAAAAATTTATAATTTTAAAATAATATGTAGGGGGGGGCACGGTGGCTTAGTGGTTAGCACGTTCGCCTCACACCTCCAGGGTCGGGGTTCGATTCCCGCCTCCGCCTTGTGTGTGTGGAGTTTGCATGTTCTCCCCGTGCCTCGGGGGTTTCCTCCGGGTACTCCGGTTTCCTCCCCTGGTCCAAAGACATGCATGGTAGGTTGATTGGCATCTCTGGAAAAATTGTCCCTAGTGTGTGATTGAGTGAGTGAATGAGAGTGTGTGTGTGCCCTGCGATGATTTGGCACTCCGTCCAGGGTGTATCTTGCCTTGATGCCTGATGACGCCTGAGATAGGCACAGGCTCCCCGTGACCCGAGGTAGTTCGGATAAGCGGTAGAAGATGAATGAATGAATGAATTTTCACTGCTGCAAATAATAGACATATAAGTAGATAGATAGATAGATAGATAGATAGATAGATAGATTCACAGACACCAAGGCTATGCATCCTGGGATATCACTTTGAAAGATATCACTTTGAAAACCGCTTGTTAAAACACAAAATAAGACTTGAACACAGAGATATCTGTCCAATTCTAAATAAGAAATAATCTGTTTTTTTATTTTGTTTTTAAAAAGAGAAATATTTGCTTTAAAATTCCTCTCATTCATTGTATTCGCTAGACTATACTCAACCTAGGAGGCTGTTTTGAAAGTCAAAGACTTCTAGGGATATAGCACAAATGATTATTCATCCATTTCTGGCAGGTGCACTTTTTTTTTATTTTTCCTTTGGTTAGGAGATAAGCTACCTTCCTTTCTTTGTCATGTCTCAGTGTGTGGCACAGTTTCCCTGGGCTTACATCAGCAAGACAAATAGAAGGCTCCATTCTTTGTATGCACCCTAGTTCATGGCCAAGACTTTTGCTGGTGCTGAGTTTACCTTATCTCTTTAGCAGTAAATGACAAAGTACAAACCCCACCATTCTACCTGATCTCATTCAGGAGTACTACCAAGACTCGAGAACAATGCATCACCTGCATTACATTTGGCTTGTTTAATATTTGAGAACTTTTCTTAAGCCATGTAAACACACTTTAATATGACTCATTTTTCCTGTAATCAGAAAGGGTCAGTAGGTGGCAACTGGATGTATCGCCTAACATTGCTTCATCGTTGCATGCAGAAACATGTAGCTGGACAATGCATCTTGGCTCATACCAATCCTCCCAACAGAAAATGCATCACTGGCTAAAGCAGTGCCTATGCCTGGTTATAAAGACGACTATGGACGTATAGGATTGTTGGTAGTCTTCAGGCTACTATCAACATGCTCAAAGGATACCTTTAGCCATGTCCAACTCCAGGCTTCTTTGTCAGAACTCCCATGAGACTTGCTGCCATTGATGCTAATCTTCACTGAGTGAGGGTGGGACACCTTTTATGCCCCTGTGGTGTGCTATTTGTGAAGACATGAAACAAGAGAACTGTCTATGGAAGCGGCTGCTGCTGAAAGGAAGACGAATGGCAAGAATGTAAAGATCCTTTGAAATGTCAATGCAGCTTGAAGCCTCATAAGGAAACAGGATATATCAGATATGGAATGCCATGTTTGAGTACAAGCTACAGAAATCCACATCAACTGAGCTTCGACTCATTAGTTGGAACTTGAAGAAGCAATTTCACATTTAGAAGATATGTCTTCGCCTAGTGCATGTTTCAAATTACTGGCATTTGCCCTTCCAGAGTTTTGTGCCATAGAATAGTCGTAATTCCAATCCCATTTTCATTCATGAGAATAAAGCAGCTGGTATAGATTTCATGGATTTGGTTTCATCCAGGCCTGCGTTCACCAGACTGTCACTTGGGCCTTTTAAACGCCTCTTAAAGTGGGTGGGGGGATAAAGTGCCAGAGAAGGGGATCTTATTTCTCACATAGGGTCCAAAACAATGCTTTGTGTTCGGCAAATCTGCACCTGGTGGCCATGGAAACCACTTTTCAGACCCTTTATACCATTGGCAAGACTTAAGCATTTGCTGACTGCTGAATGTACAATGACCTGAATGCTCAGGTTTTAGAAACAAAGCTAACCAATCACCAGTGCTCATGTAAATGTTTCCAAACATAATTAAATATTGTATTACAACAGAAAGAAACATCCTAATAAATAGCACTTCTAGAGTATCCAAGGGATTACAGGCAAATTGGCCAAATGAACTACATGTAGAACCGCTTGATACTTCACAACCTCACAGCTTTGTGATCCAAACCCATAATTATGCTAGGTAATGCTAGGCAGCACATAAATAAGTTCAATTAAACCTCATACTTATAATATCGAACATTTGTTCTGCATTTAGCTGCTCTTTGTACACAGATGGTGAACTCATATGTACTATACAAAAACACTCATTTTAAAAACTTGCCAAAAAACATTACTCACAACATTAAAATTTACCTAAATGTCCTGTAAATTGTTTTGAAAACAAATGACAACATTTGCACATCTTGAAATAAGGCAGAACCCGATGTAGCACATCATAACCTAAACTATAATTGCTAACCATATATATTGTTAATAGACTGGTGATATGCAAAATACAATTCATTCATTCATTCATTCATTCATTCATTCATTCATTCATTCATTCATCTTCTACCGCTTATCCGAACTACCTCGGGTCACAGGGAGCCTGTGCCTATCTCAGGCGTCATCGGGCATCAAGGCAGGATACACCCTACAACCCATCACAGGGCGCACACACACACTCTCATTCACTCACGCAATCACACACTAGGGACAATTTTGCAGAGATGCCAATCAACCTACCATGCATGTCTTTGGACCGGGGGAGGAAACCGGAGTACCCGGAGGAAACCCCCGAGGCACGGGGAGAACATGCAAACTCCACACACACAAGGCGGAGGCGGGAATCGAACCCCCAACCCTGGAGGTGTGAGGCGAACGTGCTAACCACTAAGCCACCGTGACCCCCGCCAAAATACAATTTAATGTTAAAAATATATAATGACAAGCTTACAAAGTTTCAGCAATGGAAAAGATGATGCTACATCTCGTACAACTTATATTTATTGAAATTTACAGTTAACATGAATTTATCACATGTTCAAGTCAATTTCTTTGTAGGATAATCAATATTCCACATTCTACAACTCTGACCAATAGAATACAACATTAACAAATCGGTGAATAAATCCCAGGCTAATCACCATTCATGGTTTTTACATTACAGCTACAATTACATAACCACTTAATTTTGATTAATGCACTATATGATTTAAATATTTTCCTAACACGACTTGGGCACAATTTCTAAACTAACGTAACGTGGTATTTGTAATATAGAGAGAATATGTATACTGTATATGTAGCCCAGATTTCTAACTAGCATGATAAGAAAAGACCAGAATCCCAAAGCACTCCTGGTGTAAAATCCTTTTTTTCTTCTTTTTTTGAAATAATAATCAAAGTTCATGCTGTGACTATAGAGAACAGACAGCATAGACAGCTGCGACCCCCTATATTAAAACAAGCCCCCATATAAACTTGAAATGTTTCCGGCAGCTGGAAAAACAACACGCTATAATATCTATGTAGCCATTAAAAAGATTACCTTTCTTTTAAACCTTGTTATTATTTAGGAGAAAAGGCACCCTGTCCGGCAAACCATAAATGTTACAAAGTACACACAGAAATTCCTCAATGCCTGAGCACTTCCATTTGTGTTGGGTGCCTTTTATCTTACAGCGCATTTTCATGACACGTTATAAGTGTACATGGCCTTGTGGCCTGTCATTTGTCAAATAGCACTATACAGGTAAAGTGTTGGTGAGATTATAGCTAAAGGGAGTAAATAAGTGAGGGTTGCTCCCTGGACAGGAAGGGCTTCAGCAGAAGTGAGAGGGCCCACAATGCCCTATTAGCCCTAGTGATGTCTAGGTGAACACTAAATGCTATTACAAATCCCTCTTTCATGCCACCAGGGCGATAATTATAGTGTTCCTATTGGTTTGTCAGCACCAAGCTCAAATGCTGGTCTAAGTGTGAGAGGAGAGTGCAGCAGATAACGAGGCAGCAGAAAACAGCAGCAGTATGAACCTTATACGTGACCTCAAATAGAGGATGGCAATTATCAGAAAAATCTGACCAAGGTAAAAGTGAATATGTTGATACATGGCCATGGTGGAAAGTTTGTTAAAGCTTTCTGAAGAATGTAAATGTTGAGGTAAAAGAGTCAGCTGTGGACTTTACCTGAACTTTTGTGGGTAAATATGACCTGCTTTTAGGTGGAGGTATTTTTATGGCTCTGGGGTTAAACAGAAGGTCCACTGACTTGCGCGTCATAGGAACACTCCATTATGGAATGCATAAATATATGGAAATACTGAAACGGCTATGATGTGATATGTTAGCCTTTTTGGTGTAATTTCCCATAGCAGGACATTGAGTGTGCAAGTTACAAAAATGACTAATGTAAAACATAAAGAATACCGTAAAAGGTTAGCACTTAAAAAGAAAAGAGTGAGAGTTTCTTTTCTCAACCTGCTTTCACACTGGGAGTTTTAAAACAGAGCAAGAAAAAAATTAATGTGAAAGCTGTTATGCAGACCATGAAGCACACAGCAGTACTGAACCTGGATCAGGTGGCGCGGGTTCGGCTGCACCGGATACTGGGTGCATGTGTTTTAGCTGATGACTACATCATGAGTGGCAGGGGAACACTGGCAGAACAGATGAAATTCCTTACTGCACATAACAAAAAACAAAAAAACATAAAAAAAAATACAAAAAAATATGGCAAGTCTTGTGTTCTTCATGCTCGCTCTTCAACAGTATCAAATAAGTCTGAAACCAGACCAATGCCGTGAGGGACAACAGGGATAATCCGACTCAGACTCGCAAATGTCCCCAGTGTAACGACCACCTCAATCCTCAGTGACATATTAAAGAGCAATCCAATGTAGAGATAATTGAGTTGTGGAGATAATTCTGGAGATTAGAAAGACTCAATAATCCAGTAAGCAATGTAACTATTAAACACAGTTTCACTGGCAGAGACTACAAGATGTCAAGCACTGGTGGTATTAGCATGAAAAATGAGGCTTTGATACTTCATCTATGTATGAGCTGGACATACTAAAGACACTACTGCAATCTAGATATTGGAAAGGTTTAAAGAAGAGTGGCAAACTGGCAAAAGTGGGAAAACTATAATCAGTCAGCTCATAGCTTGAACATGTCCTACACTTTTTCTGGCAAGTGGTAGCTCAGTGGTTAAGACACTAAATTACTGATCAGAAGATTGAGTTCAAATCCCAGGTCCACAAAACTGCCACTGCTACAGTAGGTCTCTGAGCAAGGCCTTTACCCTTGAATTGCTCAGTTGTATAAAATGATGGTTGCTCTGGATAAGAGTGCCTGCCAAAAAGTAAATGTAACCTATTCATGTATATAACATGGTATTTATGAGTGTGGTTGTGTAAACTAGAATGTTATATAGCAGGCTTAAGTCAAAGCTGCTACAGACCTCTTTGGAGGGTTAAAATGACAATCATATCAGAGTCATAAATTTGCACCATGAACAGGTGAAGGGAATTCAGCTCCAGGGTTGAGCTCCTTAACAGAGACAAGAATTTTAATCCACACTCTACACCTAATCAGCAACCCTGTAAACTACACTTATCACCCATGTGAACACAATGGACAAGCATTCCACGGTGCATCATCTTTACCTCTCTATAGAATGGTTCGTGATATTTTAGAATGGAAATTATGACAAGGCTCAAAGCAAAACATATATCATCAAGCCTGATGATGAAGATTTGCGATGCTTTTGTCCTTACACTAAAGCTACGGAAATCTTACAAAGTAATTGAGCAGCTCTGTGATCAACTGTGAATATAAAAACACAGCTCTTTTTATGTTCATCTCTAATTTTGCATTCCTCTCTCGGTTGTGTGGAGAGCTAGGTCACGTTTCACATCTAAGCGCGTGTTCGGACGACACCCGGCATCCATCTCTTGCCTTCAGTTCCTCGTTTTGTTTCATCATGTCTGCAATTGGCCAGAAAAGGCTTGGTTTAAAACATATCATTTGACCTACAAACCAGCATTATACAACAGTGCAAATCTCCTCATGTGGAATGTCAGAGAACCACTACAATCTGATATAAACACAAAAGTAGATTTAGACAGAAGTAGACAGACTGCTCTCCAGACTGAGCCTACTCTAGTAAAGTGGATTAGGTAGCTCATTCTACTCAGAAGAGGTAGTACTGTGGGAAAAAAAAAGGTCAGGGAAAAGAGAAATGCATTATGCATTCCATTCACCAGGGCAGAAGCCATAAACTTTGATCCAACCCACTAATATCAAAGTAGAATGAACTGTGATAGGATAAGCATACAGTTTGTTGCCATGTATCATCCAACTGTGTAGCAACACCGGTAATATCAACAATATAACTTCAAGAGGCAGAGTAAAGGCTTATTCTAAATGACATTTAATCCCACTATTTATAAGACATAATAGTATATGCAGAATGAAGTATGAAATTAGAGAATTACAGAATGAAATTAGAGAATGTGCAAATTTCTGAAATAGTCAATGAGTAAAGAGAAAATAAACACAGCGCTGCCTGTCACCCTTGCGGCAATGTTAATCCCAAACTATAGCACATCTAAGAAACACTAGTATCACAACTGACAAAAGCCCACACACTCTTAACACTAGTGCATTTAAACACAAATAGAGAGGCATTAGGCTGCTGAGGCTCTCCAGACTGAGGCCTCTCTAGTAAAGTGGAATAAATTTAGCCCATTTATCTCTGAAGTGATCTATTCTGGGGACACAGATATAGAAAAAAGAATGAATGAGCAAAATATATTTCACATATTCATCCTTATATCATTGTTATAGTAAACAGGTTAGGGTAAAATAAGTGAGAGGGAAAACTAAGAGAAAAACAAGAATAGCTATGGATAATAGAGGCACTGGAACTCGCTGAGGTAATACAGGCGATAAACACGACCCTCTACAAGCTCAACTCAACCATTGACCTAAAGGAACTTGGCCACAGGCATAAAGGCTTTGCCTTCACACAAAGAGCAGGCCTAGACTCCTCTCTAGAAAGGCACTGAAACACAAATGGTACTTCAGTGTTAAACACTTCAAATTTAGCATGCAGGCTTATTTACTAAAACTTAAAACCTTCATCAGAGCGAGTTGAGACAGTCAGCAGGATTCTGGCATGTGGCATGTCTTCAAAGCGGGTTATCAAGTCATGTCATGTTTAATGCACACCCTTAAACATTCTTTAATTAATTTTCATCAGCAACTCATTTCAAAGTGAAAATTCAACAAACGCAAGTGAGTCGAACTTTTGTAGATTTAAAAAAATAAAGCTGCCCAGATGTGTTAAAGGCCAGGTTAAAGGTTACAAGTATCAAACTAGAAATTCTTCAATACTGACACACACACACACACACACACACACACAAAGAAAGAAAAGTAAAAGAAACCTGTTGAGATTAAAGGTGCGTACAAATCAACTATGTTCTAAGAAACACTTTAATGCTTAAGAAAGTATTGTTAGTGGAAAATGTTGGGCTCTCAACAGGAACTTCCTGTCTTTCCGTGTTCAGGCATCCGCATGGACCAGGTAGGGGTCCTTGTTTGCTGTGATTCCAAAATGCATCGTTTCATTTGTCTATTAAACGTGCCAGCAGGGTGCCCCTTACAGCTGTTTCCCCTGGGTCTGCTCCGCTGCCTCGGGCTACACACACTCAAAAGAGAGCTGAACTGAGCGCATAACAAAAGGAATTGTCCATGAGACCAGGAAGAATGCAGAGTTTTGGACCCTAGTGGACATGGAATAATGCTATTCTTTCACGCAGCTTTAGATCAACTGTGACAGGTTAACCTTTGGAGAACTTTAAGCCTCTGTAATGTGCCTTGAGCATCCAATTATTTTTTAGATTAATGAAAGCAATCTCATCATCTTTAGGTTTCATGCAACATTTAGAAATGCTCAGATGCATTGTAGACAGCCACATTTACTCCATGCTCATCCTCTGTTTTACATGAGACCAGTGTTTTTTTTTTTCAGAGAGCATTTTTGTCAGTGTAAAATGATGATGCCCACCAGGATCTCTTACAATTAAATATTTACAAAAGCGTGTCAGTTTCTTTCTCTTGAATGACACATGTACACTTAACTGACATGCAGACTTCTTAAACAAATGCAGGATGGCACTAAGAGTAGTGGCATTATACAGTAATTCACATTGAAATATGTTAATCCATTCCACTTCACAGTTTAAAAAACATATCAATGTAGTGCCAGTTGCTCAGAAGAAATATCAGGTTCTACCTACAAAATCCAAAGTCAAGCATGTGATCATAGGGAACACTTTATAAAGAAAAGATCCATCAGCATCTTGTACTGATTTTAACAAAGTATTGTTGATCAACTGTGCATAACTTTTCAGGTTTACTGACTTTTATTACAACTCTGTACTTGCTCACACAGCATTCTGAACTTCACAGTTTGACTAGACTCAGCATGCATATGTGGCAGGTAGAGAAATGGTTAATCAAACCCTTCTATGAAACAGTGCTATATAACTGAGGTCGGTTTCATTGCACTGTCGTTTCCATCATAGGAAAAACAATCCCATCCTCAAATATATCAATCACTTTAAAACAGAAAAACTTAAGTCAATTTCAGCACAATGAGAAACCTTTCATTTGGGCTCACAGCTGAACTCATGAGTGACTCTACACTAGGATACTGTCCATAAAACTGGAAAAGGTGCTGATAAAACAGAAGTATTGACTTAGTGCAACCAAGCAGCAATTTGTTCCAAGCCTTCTTAAATTAGGGGGAAAAAACTATCAAAACGTGCTTAAATAATTTCCACGTACAGAGCAGGGACTCAAAAAGTGCAACAAGTGCATCAAGTGTCCTGCGAGCACCGCAGAGCGCGTGAGAGTGCGTGATGCCCGCACTTACCTGTCCACTGTGACGCAGCGCGCGAGACCAACACGCAGAGGAGTAGCGGCTCCAGCCACCAGTTCCACCTGCAACGACAGTCATACAGCGCTTGTTACACTCCTATCGCTTTGCTGCCCCAAAACCTGCTGTGCAAAAATTGCAAAAAAGTCGCACACATACCTGTCAGCCATCCCGCTTTCAAAAGTCCACACAGAAATGCGCTTCTGTTCGCCTGCGCTCTGCGCCGCAACGTCTCCGTGTGCCGTGGATGAGCAGCTGATGCGAGAAAAAGAGAGAGAGAGAGAGAGAGAGAGAGAGAGAGAGAGAGAGAGAGAGAGAGAGGAGGAGAGCACCAAAGCCAAAAGTTACGCGCAAAAGTCCACCGGGTCCTAAAGGGTGCGTGAGTGACAAGTTTATACCGACTGAAACTTAGCCAACTGATGCGTTGCTTCATGTGGGGTCCGTTTCTATTATTATCACGACTTTAGCACCACGACATGTGTTTGTGACACAATGCTTCACTCATTTTACAAGCTAAATGCTAAAACAATCCAATATTTTTAGTCGATTCTAAAAATTCCTTTCCACCCTTGAATGGAGAATGAGTAAAATCACATAACAATATTTGGCTTGTATAAACAATGCTGTATGCACAATGACTCAAACGGATAAGATTATAAACAGTTCTACAGTTTACTTCTAATGAATGAAACAAAGTCCATCCCAGATATCTGGCTGCAGGCGCGTGCACATTTCTTTTATTGATTAGCAGGAGAACATCACTGAGCTTTTAATACAATAGTCACTATAATAGTTTTGGGGCAGGTAGCTGCATATGTGGATATTGATGACACTATTATGCCAAATCCATGAGCTCTAGGACTGAAATTTATTCAACAGATCAATGAAAAAATTTAATTGTGATTGTAACATATCAACTTATATATTATATATGTTATATATATATATATATAGCTCTCTCTATATATATATGTATATATATATATAATATAATATAATATAATATAGCTTTAAAATACAACATAACTATTCTAAAAATTCAAAATATAACCCACTTATTTTCAAATCAAATCAAATTTTATTTGTCACATATATATACATATAGGGTACGACATGCAGTGAAATTCTTTATGCAACTGTCCGGTATATAAGAATAAAAGGAATGCAATTTAGTATTTAAAAAAAAAAAATTCTTAATCATATAATATTGTGATGTTTTTGCTTATTTTTTTACTACTTCAAGTATTATTATTTTTTTCAATAGCTTCATGAAAACTGTTTCCCTGTGCCTGTCTATAATCTTACATTTACTGACTGAGTAAAGTTCCATCCCATCCCCACCCACCATACACTGCCAGGGGCACTGAACATCACCTGGATACCTTCTTGTGCATGTGCACAAGCAAGCCATGAACTTTCCAACAAAGTCCCAATGTGATGGAGTCACAGTGCTAGTCATGCACGACCAAGCTAGCAACTGATTGTAATAATCTTTGTTCTCTCAGTGGCAGTGTGTAATGTTGCATACGTTTGTAACTTCATCCATTTGGAACTCCATGGCTGGTAGCCTGAGCACAGAACTCACTGCACTATGGCTCTCATACCTCAGTGGGGCTCATTGTTTGACTCATTGCTGATTATTTCCACACCACCCACTGTTTGGTGACCAATGGACTTCTGAATATAAAGCTGCTAGCATGGTTGAATGGCCCATTATTGCCATACTGCAACCTTTATTATTACTTTACTACATTAGCCAGATTGTAACCAGAGCTAGAATCAAGAAGCCCTGAATCATCCCATCTCATAGAGAGGAAACTGAGTCAAATTCCCAGGAAAGTGGCATCTATATTCAGTAGTGTCGCAGACATGAACGATGAATGGCAAAGCTATGGTGGACATCTTTAACGATGCATAAGGACAGTAGAATGTGATTCTGTGTAGCCTGTGGAGTTTTCTCTGGCATAAACAGACAATGTGTTGGGAAATGGTCCACTGGCTCATAACTGGCTTCAGTGTCTGCTTTACACATTTCCACCCTCAACACTGATTCTGCCCACATTGCACAGAATTCAGCAATTAGGTCACAGAGTTCTGTTTGTGGCCCCAGCAAGGCCATGGTTTTCCACTGCTAATCTCATTAGTGGTCTGAACACTTTGACAATTTTTACTCAGAGTAGACCTGTTGTTCCACATAGATGGAGAGATTTGGCACACATAAATAGGTTGCTGCACCTGAAAGATTGGCATGATAGAGTAAAGTGCAACACATGAGATGTAAGTACACAAGCCTCGTATACTCTTAGGTGGAAATTGATCTCTCCGGTGTCCTGGAGCTCCTTAAGACCTCTCCTTAAGACCTTCTTACATGCTGCCATATTGAAATTTGCTTCTCAAAATCTTTTCTTTCTTTTGTAGTGATCAACTTCTGTATGTATCTAGTACTCATACAATTAGTTATATCCCTATACAAACATTTTGTGATGCTGCATTGTATCAGTGACAAATTAAAAACTTGCCAATAATGTAAAATATGCCATAAATTTTACTAGCTCATAACAACCTGTGCACAATCTAACCACTGAATTAGCGCACAGGGTTTCAGTACACACAACACAAAAAAACTGTCATACAAAGCCTATGCACAGACAGGGATTATGTGCTGTACAGTATGTCTGCTATGACAATTGAGCCATAGGAAAAACATATCTGCCCTTGTGACTGTTTGCGAACAACACATTTTCATCTTCATTTTCCTTTACACTTTATTCTTTGAACTTTTTTCAAATTGAAATTGAATTGAATTTTTTATCCAGCCAAATTTGCCAGAGCAATGACTATGATATAGCATGCTATATCATGTTGAGTTCATTGAGTCTAAAAGTTAGTAGTGAAAGAAAGTAACATCTCAAAATAAATGCCTCTCCCTGATGCCTATAAAAAAAAGGCTTCGCTAAGACCCAAATATGTGTGAGCCTTGGTCAATTGTTTTTTAAAAATACTTACCTTTAGGCAAATGTTTTCTCATGTCTGCTGCCTCCATCAGGTGAAAGGAAAAATTGCAATGTGTTGACCAGAAGGTCACCTATCATACATTCTAACAGAGAAACCACAGACCAATTAACAACTCTCAACGGGCCACATTTGTCCTTGGGGCTGGACTTTGGACACCCATGATGTAAGAGGATGAGTGGGTGAGTGGATACAGTGGCTTGCTGACATTTCTCATTTTCTACCTACGCACTCTGAGCACACTTTGTGCCACTACAGTTGTTTTGGATCACTCCAAGTATCTGAAGCCTGTAAAACAGTCTGTAAATACAGAGACATCTGAGATTATTACAAAGCTCAGGTGTTAGTCCTGGAACCTTAGCATTAAAAATGTGAGCAGTATCCTCTGGCTGCTGTTTGAACACGTCTGCATCCCAAGCCAGGCCCACTCTTAGTACATTCCTTTCACAAAGCAAGGGGTACATGTAGGTAGGAGTAAAAGGTTACAGCTGTCTTCTGCCTGTCATTGTGCACTGATTATGGATATTAAAACATTATGCTAGGCAAACAAGGTACATGAGCTTACATCTGATGTCAGCATCGCTGTTCTGATCGAAGGCATAGATGTCCTGGAGGTATGATTACATTTAACATAATGGCAGAGTGCAGAGCAACTTATTAAAGTCTTCAAGCCATATATTAGCAAGACAAGAAACAGAAATAACCTTATTTATTATAATTACGGGTCTAATTAATTCGTTCATCTTCTGTAACTCCTTTGAATATACAGATTCACCTTAGCTCCGGTTCAATCTGGGGACCCTGGTGCACCTTGGCACTTACTGTATGTCTCTCTTACTGGTGCCTTACTGTTAAATATCAAACACGTATTTTAGCCTAGTAAGGTTACGTGTCTCAAATTCAGCATTCAAGTGTCACGAGTCTCCATTAAAAAAAAGATACTTTTGAGCACAAGTGCGTTCAGAATTCAGATCTAATATTGATGGATATTAATAAAGGTAGGTCAAGTAAAACTACCTTAAACAATCAAATTATCTTTTGAGCAAATCCATCCACATAGTCTCTTAAAGAGATGAATTAGAAACGTCTTTTGTCCTGACTCGAAGTTAATGGACACAGGGTAAATGTTTTGAAATGTTTTGAAATACCTGAGCTTTACACTGTCAACACAGAGGTCTTGATTTACAACAAGTACATTTCCAGTCTGTGTGCTTGCTTAGCCATTTCAAAGCTGACAAATAATGTTAAATAAAAACATTCTTAACCTCTATTTTTTCCATGTTTGACCTCTTTTATGTGTCTCTTTGGTACATTTATGGAAATCGCATTACCTCGTCTGATACTTGGAAGCTGAGTCAGGTCTGACCTTCAGAGCACAGTACCTCAACTACATTTTAATTTAGGGGTAAAAGTGGTTATGACTACTTAAAAAAAAAAACAGCAATCGTCAGATCAGGTTTCAGGGAATTGATTTAAATACCATGATTTATCTTTGAGGAAGTGAAGTCTGAAACCATAAATTCTAACCAGTGATGACCTACGACCTTGCAATTCACATTCTAACACCAAACTGACATTTAATTTTTTTTCTGATGGGAACGATCCTATCAATACAAGCACAAGTACATATACATGTCCACACATTCATCAGAGAATCAGCATCCACTGAACTGAATCACAGGGTCAGTGTGTAAAACACTAAGAATGAGAGCGCAGACGTAACAGGAGCAAGTGTACTAAGTGCAAGTAATCGATATTCTAGATATATCTTGTTTTAAGCTCGCATTCACAATATATACAGAATACAATATTCACAATTTAGGGTTTCACAATATATCCTTTCTCGCTTTGGTCTTGGTTTTAAATACTCTGCATTGATTAAGTAAATAATAAATGTTTTTAAATATTTTAAATTATTACTTCAGCAAATACATGATATCATACAGTTCAAATATTTTATATGTTTAGCTCATTTAATACTAGTTGTATAAATAAATGGGTTGTGAGACAATCTTAGAAAAATTGGATCTTGTTTAGACATCATAGTAAGTGTTTTCCAGTTCATCTGTGTCTTGGTCGGGATAACATTTTGTTTTTTATCAACATTCACCGTGCATTTCAACATTCACAACATTCAGTCGTGCATTTGTACTAAGTTACTCAGCATGTAATATGTAATATTGTCAGGACTCTGCCTGGACTTTGGCCATGTGCCTTTTGTTTATGTTTTCATGTTCACGTGTCTGCCCCGCCCTTGTCTATTGTCTCCTGTTATTGTCTTCATGTCTGTTGTTGCCCTTGTCCTGTTTCGTGTTTCTTTTGTTTATTAAACCCTGTTTTTGTTAAGCTGTCCTGCGTTTGGGTCCGTTTTTTACCCCGCGTCGCTGACAGAAGGATTCCGCCAGATCAGGACCCAGCAGGACAGCTTTAGCCTGGACCGGCCGTTTGGGAGCATTTTTTATTTTTTTTCCCCTGGACTTTGCGGGTTTTGGTGACATCGGTCCGCATTTTTCCGGTGGGGGACGCCGCTCCGCTTCCGGCTTTTCCGCGGGGGGCGTTGCCTCACTTCCTGGTTGCGGGCCGTGTCACCAGCCCGAGTTTTGTTTTGTTTTTTCGGTGTCCTGTGACATCGCCCCGCATCTGTCCGGTGGGGGGCGTCGCTTCACATCCGGTTTCCGTGGAGGACGCCGCCCCACTTCCTGTCCGCGGGGGGGTGTTGCAGGCCCGTGTTTTGCCCCCTGGATTTTTTTTCTGTTCTGTGGGGGATTTTGTTTTTTCCCTGCCCTCCCTCCCCTTTTCCTGGTTCTGAGAGGTGGGTCTGGCCGTGGTGCGTCGGGGGCTGTGCTCGGCCCTCCTGTTCGGCTGTGGACGTCGCGCGGCCCTCCTGTTCGGCTGTGGACGTCGCTCGGCCCTCCTGTTCGGCTGTGGACGTCGCGCGGCCCTCCTGTTCGGCTGTGGACGTCGCGCGGCCCTCCTGTTCGGCTGTGGACGTCGCTCGGCCCTCCTGTTCGGCTGTGGACGTCGCTCGGCCACTCTGGCTGCGCCGCCGTGTGCCTTGCTCCCCCCACCTGCCTCGCCGTGTGCCTTGCTCCCCCCACCTGCCTCGCCGTGTGCCTTGCTCCCCCCACCTGCCTCGCCGTGTGCCTTGCTCCCCCCACCTGCCTCGCCGTGTGCCTTGCTCCCCCCTCCTGGACCCGTCGGGACTGTCAGGACGGTTTGGCGCGTCGGGAGCCGCGCCTTGAGGGGGGGGTTCTGTCAGGACTCTGCCTGGACTTTGGCCATGTGCCTTTTGTTTATGTTTTCATGTTCACGTGTCTGCCCCGCCCTTGTCTATTGTCTCCTGTTATTGTCTTCATGTCTGTTGTTGCCCTTGTCCTGTTTCGTGTTTCTTTTGTTTATTAAACCCTGTTTTTGTTAAGCTGTCCTGCGTTTGGGTCCGTTTTTTACCCCGCGTCGCTGACAAATATGTTAAACCTAGCATAAAGGCCAACGATAATACTAACATTATCCCAACCTACAGTAGGTGTTTTTTATTATTATTTTACTATAGCAATTTCCCCACACACGTTCATGTCTGCACAAGTGCTCATTGATGGACGACTGAAATCCAAATCTGACTGGATAAGTGTTCTATGGGTAAATACCTGAAATGTATTCATATGTAAAGTGGCATTTATGGAGCAAAACAAAATCCCTGAAATCTTTTCTGTGCAGCTGACAGATTCACCATCGACGAATAAGGGGGAAAATGTAACGTTTGAACAGTTAGGCTGAATGTATCTAACATTTAAAGAGACTTATTTAAGTTTGCGTCATCTCATTCAACCCGGTCGTCACGTGCAGATTTTACACCACAATGATCTCCCAGAATTAAACAGAGTTTAACACAACATTTCTTCAACAGATTCATTTAAATGGCGATTGAGTAGCTCATAAAAATGCTTTTTATATTCTAAACATCTTATTTGGTTTAGTTGTATATTCAAAGCCTGATTTATAATAAGGTACATGTTAGACTAAGTATATAGATAAATGTAAATATGATAAATAGAGCTTTCGATTATACATAATTCTTGAATTTGTTATAATATTTCACCTCAGCTATATCGGGCATGATAATGTAACAATTATTCAGACACCAAAAGGAAAACGGTTGTAGTTGGAGACTAGCGTTAATGTCTTAGAGATTCAGAAGCACCAGGATTTTTTGTTTATTTTGTGTCCTATTTCAGGCAATGATAATCGAGACCGTGCATAAAGAATGCCTCATGCCTGAAGGTAAGTAACAGAAATCTGTAACCTGCTTTTCACTCCATAAGTAAGTCTGAAGTCTCAGACTGCTTTGACATTCAGGCAACGTCTCTGTGGCAATTTAGCAGGACACAAGCACCAGTGTAACACAGGTGGTTTAATATGTTCTTTATGTCAGCGTTTAAGTGCTGGCTGCAGTCTATACACTAGTTACACAAGGTTGGCTTCTTGTTCGGCTTTGTGTACTTGCTAGAGAGGTGTTTGTACACTTGCCGTTAGAAAACAGTATGATAACACCAATATGAGTCTGTAGAGATTCACCGATCAAATAAATGTTCTTCTTTGGGTTTTTGCGTAGGACAAGTCAGGACAAAACTGTGCCAGAAATTAAGAGCTCCATTTACTTAACCACCAAGACAAACAGGCAACAAGAAAAGTCAGCAGAACAAATTTTGGCATTTAAACTAAGAGGAAGAGGTGCACTTAAGATCGATTTTTCAACTGGGACTTTCCCTGAAGGAAGAAGCTCTATAAACCTGTGTTTTTGTGCATTATCTGCATGGTCAACACCCAGGTACCCATAGTCTACCTGTCCTGTTCCTACACGCTGAGCTTCTTAGTTGCTGCTTCTCATCTTGTGCCACCTATAAGACATACAATTCTGCCAAATGGCTTCACCACTACAGCAGGAAGTTTGACAGACGAGATCTTGGTAGAAAAAGACTAGTATTTCCTATTATTAGTTACAGCCAAAGTGTACCAAACAAAGTAAAGTAATTCGTTTTGTGCCAGCTGCTTAACAGCTCTCTTGATTTCCGAAAAAAATCGTTAACATTATAGGTTAAGTTCAAATTACTGTAGAAACAACAGTTTAGATGAAGAAGACATAATATCTTCTGTTATAAAAAGTCTGTTACCACACTGTGGTCACCAAGAGAACTGCTGTGAACATTCATTCATTCATTCATTTTCTACCGCTTATCCGAACTACCTCGGGTCACGGGGAGCCTGTGCCTATCTCAGGCGTCATCGGGCATCAAGGCAGGATACACCCTGGACGGAGTGCCAACTCATCACAGGGCACACACACACACACTCTCATTCACTCATGCAATCACACACTAGGGACAATTTTTCCAGAGATGCCAATCAACCTACCATGCATGTCTTTGGACCGGGGGAGGAAACCGGAGTACCCGGAGGAAACCCCCGAGGCACGGGGAGAACATGCAAACTCCACACACACAAGGTGGAGGCGGGAATCGAACCCCCAACCCTGGAGGTGTGAGGCGAACGTGCTAACCACTAAGCCACCGTGCCCCCTGCTGTGAACATGGATCTGCTAATTCCACACGCTACGTATTTTCATGTAGGCTTCAACCGTTCTAGAGAAAATTGCCTGTCTATCTGTAGAGTCTATGATTTAAGGTATTTAATTCTGGTGCTCATGCTATGTCACAGGTCAGCGTAACGCTCTCTAAGGAAAGCTTTATCAACCCACTTCCACATGCATGACACACACATTACTGGTTAGTGTTGCTGTGATTGATAAGGGTGTGAGAGAATTCCATTCCTCTCAGATAGCACAGGCATTTTTGCTCTCCTTGACTCGCAGACGGTTGTAGCATCATCAGGATTCAAACTAATGACAGGACAAACTTTTCTGTTGCACCACACAAGAATACACGACTAAGACTATGTGTAAGACTTCTTCACTCCTACATCTACGTTTATCAATTTTTCCTGGTCGGGTGGATCAGAAGCCTTTTCTAGGAATATTGAGCATGAGGCACGGACGCACCCTGAACGGAACAATTTCTTTCAGTGCTGCTTGATTTACAGAGGTGGTGATATCAGCTGACAGCAAGCAGATCAGTAAATGCGAATAGACTTGCCCCGGTGCTTACACTTGGCTAGGTTTTGAACCATGTGTAGACTGAGAGATGAAAAATAAACAAGCGTGTAAAATATATAGCTTTCCGTCTATGGAAACTGGGGGTTGTGCCAGCTTCTTTTCAAACAAATGGCGTTTATTCTGTCCATCATGGTAAAAGACTTGTCATCAGACGTACTCTCTTCAGGGTCTAACACGGATGAATTCGTTTGTTTTTTTAGCTTTCACAAACTTTCAGTTAAAGGAGTACACATGCTAAAAAAAATGCCAGGAATCCTAAAGCAAAATAAGTAGATCAATCAAAAATAAATCAGTGGATCTGCAGGATGGTGTCTTATTATAGCTACTTTTTTTGGTTGCTGACAAAAAGAAGGTTAGATGAAGACTCTTAGAAAAAGGTTGAACTCTAAAGGATTCTTCAATTTGTTCCTCACAGAAAACACTTAAATGTTCCTTAAATGTTCCATAAAGCACTGTTTTAAGGAACCTTATGGCCCTAAAGACGGTCCACATTTCATTAATTCCTACACACACAATTCAGGGATGAAGTAAAAATATAGACCACTCAGAGCCACTATTATTAAGGAACAATACAAAATAGCTTTTCAGTATCAGAATTGATTTCAAAAGAAAAAAAAAGGAACTCAAAATCATTGAGTACATTGCTCTCTGCTTCAACCAGTATGTCTACCTTGGTGGTAAAAAAAAATCTTTTTTTATATTGTTGTAAAATCTATTATATCTCCTCAACTGAAAATGTGAATTCATCTTTCATGCTCCTTCATGTTTCTTGAGGTACAGCAGTAAAATATGCAGGACTTCAGGCAACAGCCTGTGTTTTATGTCTTGAGAATGACCTCATTTTAGTCAATAAAACTGTCCTGAGACTATTATTTAAGTTTTGTTTATCGGGTAATTTTTTTAAATAGAATTTATAACTAAATAATGCACGCAACCACAAAGCAGCTTTATAGAAATCTGCATATAAAATTAAACGAAGTAACCCTGCGAGGAACCAGACTTAAAAGGAAATATATCCTCTTTTTAGTGACACCAGATAGAGTAATTATAAATAATCTCTCTTCAGTAATTGTAAACTAAGAGTAATAACATGCTAAATACGTTAAGAGAAGCCTGAGCATGGATATAATTAGAGTTGTAACTGAGTCTATCTTATCAAACTGAAGTTATCAAGTGATGGAGATTTGAGTGTAAACTGCTCTTAAGAATAATCTGAAGTTCTCTGAACTCATGTTTTGTTGAAACAGAGTAATTTTCTACAGCTAATCCATATTAAATCTAACAAATCTATGTTTACGTTACAGTACTATTATTAAGGGTAATTAACTCATTCCATACCATAAACACTGTGCAGATCTCAAAAAACATTTTAGTTGTAATTGCACCTAGCAGAGGAAGTAATTTTTCGCAGTAATGTTGTAAGAAATAGTTAGAAATAATAGTATGAAATAATGTCTTCTTAAAGGTGTGGTCTCTGTTGTTTGAAAGCCAATGTTGACATTTGAAATCACCAAAACAAACACGCCCCTAACCCAAATGGGTCCCACCCCTGTATTGATAGCTCCGCCCACACATACATACACAACCCAGGCAACTAATGGAAAGAAATGTGTCTTTATCATAGCTGAAGGGAAGAACAATACGATTGCAGATAAACAAACAAGCAAAAATGACACACAAGCATAATCATGCAAAGGACGTGTGAAACAAAGCAAAACCAACGTTACTCACCTATCGAGAAGGAAAAAAGCAACCTCGGCGTCCCATCGCAGGCCTTCCTGCTCCTTCAGTTCTCTCCAGCGCTAGAAAGCTGATCCTATATTTACACGGTTCCTACTTCTTGCCTTTTTGTTTTTATCCGCCATGTCAATGTTTCAATCGCTTTCTGCTAATGTCAGACATGCTCACTGAACACTCTCTCCGCCGCATATTGACAAGACACGCCCCTTTCTGCTCATTGGCTACACGTTTGTTTTGTTTGTCGGCCCGACTCAAACGTCGTGCACCTTACCTTTAAAACATAGAGTATAATTGGGATCCTTCTGTGGATTCATTGTGAATAACTAAGTTTGTATATTCAACAGGATTAACAATTTTACCTCTTAATGAAATTGTGTAAATTTCATTAAGGAGTTTCATTAAGGAGTTGTGGGTTGATACAATCTGGTTGATTCTGGTTTATTTCTCCCTAGTGTCCAGTGTTCCCAGGTTAGTTTCCAGGTTTACTGAATCTCGACAAAAATAAAAGAGCTGCTAAAACTGAATGGATGGTGAATGAATGATATTTTATGGCGCCCATATATCTTGATTTCTCTGCAAAGCGTCCAGGCTGTTGGAGTATTTTGAAACGGCATTCACTTAGCGATCAAGCTTCACTGCTGACTGCTATTCCCTGGTGAAAAGCTCGGGGGCAAACCACTTGATAAAATATGTTAAGTAGAGATGTTCTGCGTATTTTACTTCTCGGCCATCTGTAGCTCCACATCTCCATCACTCTGTGGATATAAAATAGTCAGTTAGCTTTATTCGATGCATAGAAAGAAAGGCTACTTCTGATTCTACTGGCAGAGAGAAGGCTGTTTGCTGTAAATAAAGGGCCTGAAGGACAGACAGAATGGGTGGCAGAGGGAACGTTGCCAAGCCTGGATATCTGGGACATGCCCAGGCTGGTCAGACAGAGCAGTATCTACAGCCTCATAATGGGAAAAGTAATTTCTAAGAATTTATAATGGTTATATGTCCATGTAGACTTTACATTAAAAAATAAAACTGAAACTAAATATGCAACATCATGCCTGCTTTTACGTTGTAACGCAGGCTCCATTTACATATGAGACACCACAATGTTTAAGAATTTAATACAACCTGTAGGAATTGTATGTTTTTTTTTCCACCAGCAGAGGGAGGGAGAGAGTAAGTATGGATAGTATGCCAAAACTTTAGTGCATTTACAAAAAACACATGAAACCGCTTATCTTAACTAGAAAACACTGCAGTACAATATAGCTCTAAGCGTATTAACAATTTTTTTTTTTTTTTTCCAAGCTCAAATTTTTGCCATGTGCAAGGAAACAAACTCAAATGAAAGCTTTCCATTTGTCTTTTAACATGAGGGTTGCACCTTCCAAGTTTTACAGCACAAGTAAATTGACGGTCTGTGAATGATTTTTTTTTTATTCCTTATACACAGACAAAAATTTATAAGGGAAATTCCATATAATTGAGTGTCTGTTGCCTTTTGCAATTACATCACGCTGCTTACAAGATCACAGAACACCTTTATGGAAACTTAAATTCCTTTGCCAAACAGCTGTATTCCTAGAGAGCTAAAAGTGTCACAAAGTCGATATCCCAGTAAAAACAGTTACCGTATGCTGTGTAACATGATGTTGTTATTGTCAGGATGGAATATTGCTTAGAAAACATTTAATACATCCATTATAAATAAAAGAAACTTGAAATAAAAGCAACTTGAAAGATTAAAGACTTTAAACAGACAGAGAATTTATTAATCAGCAGAATTTATGTAATTAAATAGTTTTCTGCATTGATTACTTTGAATGAACATTGACCAACTTTACAGCCTCATGATGCTAACAGAGGCTCAGATGTTGATCATGAAATGCTGCATGATCTGTACTGTACTGTATGCACCCATCATGGAAAAAAATAGACATGATACACTTGATAATGTCTTCTGTGACACCAGGGGGAAAAAAAGGAACGTTAATCATTGCATGTTTGTACAAAGTAACTAGTGCAAACTGCGTTTTTTTTTCCATGACTAGCGTTTAAGAGCTCGGGGTGAGATCAGGTTACCTTCAATGGCTGAAATCAGAGGAAGGAGCATGAGACAGCGATGTGAACCTCAAAACAGCTGAGGTTTAAAGCCTCATGCCCTCAGTCTCGTATATTTATTGGCCACGTGGCACGTGCATAGAGGTCCCTAACAAATTTGACAATTTTAACGTTTAGGTTTCGGCATTTTTAAAAGGAAAATGGTGCAACAGAATCAGTAGATTAATCACATCTAATAAGAACTAATGTATGTAGGTTTGGTAATCGTCTTCAATATGTAAAAATGACCAGTAATCAAGTAATGTTGCGGCCTACTGGAGGTGCTCCTTCTCCTTAGGTTTTATTGCAAGGTCTCAAGTAAGCTAAGGACAAGCCATCTAATCTAAATTTAGCCACCATGAGCAAGTGAATGGAGGGCCTAACTTATCTTCACTGCTGTCATCAGGGCTGCCAGTATTTTTAGGGGACAGCAGCAGCTGCAAAAGCATTTAACGGTCTTCCACGAACAATGACACTTAGGGTGTCTCGAAGCTGAACACCACAGAGGTTGTGGAACTGCTGTAGAGCACAGAAGAGACTGTTTAAGAAGAGACTGTTGAGGAAACCTCTTCATACATGCACAGGGTAGGCAAATGCCTCGCAAAATGGACAGGTGACAACAACAAGCAACTGTTTAAGAATAGCTGAATCTGCATTTTGTCAAAGCGTGAAAGGATCTACCACCAAAAAAACAGGAAAATACAGCAGGAAGCGAGTTTCCAGGGAGCAGGCCTGCAATTTTACTGGAACAATCAGAGGATTGATTCACAATGTAATTCTACAATCAACCCAGAGGACTGAGGAGAGGTAGGTTAAGGAAGGCTTGTGAAGTAAAGCTTCACGCAGGTCAGAGGTCAGTCTAATTAAATCAAACACAAACAAGAGGTTAATCCCCATCATTAACCTCTTGTTTGTGTCTTTGGTAATATTATGTGACTGATGATTGACATAATGATTTAAGAGTTTTCATTTATTTTGTTTTTTACGCATTAATTTGGGGAATACCTGGACTTGATCAGAATATTTATATAGATATTTTACTTATCGCACACCAGACTGACTTGCTTCTTATCCCGTAAACATAAAATTAGCAAGTGAATTCCAAATGGAATGTGTTGACAACATTTTAACAAAATGGCAAGATTCGTGAGTTTTTTTTTTATTATTATTTTAGAGGAAGACTAATCATGGCACATGAGAAAAAAACCTGAGACTCATAATAAAATAGAAATGAGTTCAGATCTAGACTAGAAACCTTATCTTGAATTAGAAACTCCAGAGGATATTTTAGAGCAAATACATCATTAGGACAGTGTGTGCATGTGTTTGTTTTATTCCTTTTTTAAACAAATGACAAATGAAACTAATTTTGACAATGACATTTAGGGGCCAAATTCTTCAATGTGTTTGCCAAGAGGGGTGTGATGAAGGCAGAGCATATTTTGACTTCAATGCTCTCCCAAGCTGTGTACTGCATTTGGGTGCTGTGTGTGAGACCTGTGTTTGTATGTGCACACGTGTGTATAGGGTGTTCTTTGTGATACCTGACACATGCCCTCTTGCAGGTCTTTATTTAGGGCTGACTATATAAAGCGCTTTCCTGTTGAATTACAGCACCATCTGTGCTAGCTATCTGTGCTGAGTACTGTTCACCTCCAGACTGTTGGCTTTGGCTTCACACACACACACACACACACACACACACACAAATGTGTTAGAAAATTCTGGGAGTAAATACCATGGTGAAATGCAATCCTGTTCCTCCGTCCTTAAGTGCCACTAGTACGCATACCAGCACCCACTCACGTTGGGGAACAAATAAGCTTGGCAACTTTAAATAGCTATTTTTTGTTCTCTGTATTTTTGATCTAGTCGTTCAACAATAAATTATACTGTGCAATATGACTGTGAATAAGGAAGGCTGAGCAGACCGTAGGCAAAGACTCATAAAATAGTTGGATTAGAAGACTATGAGGTCTTCTACGGTTATAACCTCCCTGTTAAAATGTTTGTGTGTTGTGTGTTCTAAGATGTTTTTCTGCTCATCGTGGTTGTAAAGAGTGATTGAGTTGAAACCAGTTCTGAGTTCAAATCGGTCTGGCCGTTCTCCTCTGACATCACTGAAGGCATATTCACCCAAATAACTTCCACTGATCTGTTCACAATGTTCGACCATTCGATTTGTAATAGTTCATTAGGTCTGCAGACCCCTTTTGGTTTGTAGTATAATTACAGGGGGTTACATTAGAAACAGGATTGTTTCTAAAACATATTTAAAATATGTATAAGTACTATAAGTTAAAATTTTTGTAAACATTTAATAATGTAATATACATTAAAATAATTTTTTTGGCTCACTACATTCCAGAAAAGCTGCTGAATCTCTTACTAACAAAGCTTAGCTTGCTCATTTTGATGTTCCATGGTGTTATTAACGCAGGGTATGCAATATTTCAAGGTTAAAGGTGGGGTCTCCGATTTTTGAGAAACGCTTCAGAAAACTGAGTCGGGCCGAAAACTAAACAAAAATCAAAACAAACGTGTAGCCAATGAGCAGAAAGGGGCGGGTCTTGTCAATATGCGACGGAGAGAGTGTTCAGTGTGCATGTGTGACATTAGCAGAAAGCAGTTTTAACATTAACGTGGATAAAAACAAAGAAAGCGAAGAAAGGCTTTTGATAAGACAAGAAGTAGGACCCGTGTTAATATAGGATCAGCTTTCCAGCGCTGGAGAGAACTGAAGGAGCAGGAAGTTGGTGCATATTCACAGATTAGAGTTTCCCGAGTCAATAACTCCTGAGCTAAAAGCTGTTATTACACAAATAACACCTCTTTTCTATCGTAGTAATGTAGAGACGCAGCTACAACCACGTTTTGTGTAGTAACAACGTTTAGCTCAGGAGTTATTGACTCTGGAAACTCGAATCTGTGAATATGCGGCCAACTTTACTTAAGACTTAAGAGTAACGTTGGTTTTGCTTTGTTTCACAGAACTAATATATGCCTTTGTCCTTTGCATGATTATGCTTGTGTGTCATTTTTGCTTGTTTGTTTATCTGCAATCGTATTGTTCTTCCCTTCAGCTATGATAAAGACACATTTCTTTCTATTAGTTGCCTGGGTTACGTATGTATGTATGTGTGGGCGGAGACCCTACCTTTAAATACACACACACACACACACACACGCACACACACACACACACACACACACACGCACATACATATTATATATGGTTTATTAGAATCACTCAGAATATACTAGGAGCACCTGGATGAAAAAAGGATTACAATATGTAGATGTACATAGTTTGCTCATATGTCTGACAGATTTCCCATGTTTTGATTTAGACACCTAGCTACTACAAATATTCTGGAGAAAGTGAGACACACAGGCTGAGGTAAGGCTGGCAAGAGAAAAGAAATGGATGTGTTCGGTGGAGCACCCCGGTTCCTGGCCTATCCACGTCCTGTGGTGGTGCAGAGTGGCACTGATGCAGTCCTTAAATGCCAGATTAGTGGGGATCCTAGACCAGCAGTCGTATGGGAGAGAAACAATGAGAAAATTCATCCAGGAGGCAAATATCGTTTGTTTGAGGATGGCAATGTTTACAATCTCATCATTACAGTGGTGACAGCAGAAGACAGTGGTCAGTACATATGCAAAGCTAAAAACTCCATAGGGGAGACGTATGCTGCAGCAACGCTGAAAGTAGAAGGCGAGGCTCAAGAGATGGAGCTGAGAGAAGAGAACAAGCCCCGCTTTCTCATCAAACCCCTGTCTACACGAGTAGGTCGAGGAGAAGATGCAGTCTTCTCCTGTAAGCTGTGGGGCAAACCAAGGCCAGAGGTGGTATGGGAGAAGGATGGCAAGAAGCTAAATGAGATCTTCGAGAGTACACATTTCAGTGTCGGATACCAAGACGGAGGATGGTTTCAGCTAAAGATTTTCAAAACCAGGGCCCCTGATGGTGGAGTGTACACATGCAAAGCCAGAAATGAGTTTGGTGAAAGTCTAGCTGGAGCAGTGCTGTTGGTGGATGCTGGCCCTGGTCATGAAGATGAAGGAAATCGCAACGGTTATACTAATGGCCACTGGAAGGCAAATCAGGGAAAGCAGAGAAGCAGTAGACATGTTGTAACAAGACTAAAAGAAGACCCTCTGCCGACTTCAGCCAAAGTAAAAATGTTTGCTGTGACAGAAGGAAAACATGCAAAATTCCGTTGCTATGTGACAGGAAAACCCAAACCAGAAATCATATGGAGAAAAGATGGTAGAATCATTTTGTCTGGAAGGCGGTATCTTCTATATGAAGACCGAGAGGGATATTTCACACTGAAAGTACTCTACTGCAAACAGCAGGATAATGGAGTATATGTTTGTGCTGCATCCAACACTGCAGGACAAACCCTAAGCGCAGTGCATCTTTTTGTTAAAGGTATATGTATATATATATATTGCATGTTTTTTTTTTATATATAGTTTGTCATGATGACTTGTATGAAGCATCAAGAACTTAATTCCATAATCTCCATAGATTTGTTTAACCACAAGAAATGCACAATTGAATTTTTACAGCAATGAACAGGCAATATTAAGATAAATTAGACACCATCTAAAAAGAAAAAAACAACAATTAATTAAGGGGGCACGGTGTCTTAGTGGTTAGCACGTTCGCCTCACACCTCCAGGGTTGGGGGTTCGATTCCCGCCTCCGCCTTGTGTGTGTGGAGTTTGCATGTTCTCCCCGTGCCTCGGGGGTTTCCTCCGGGTACTCCGGTTTCCTCCCCCGGTCCAAAGACATGCATGGTAGGTTGATTGGCATCTCTGGAAAATTGTCCGTAGTGTGTGATTGCGTGAGTGAATGAGAGTGTGTGTGTGTGTGCCCTGCGATGGGTTGGAACTCCGTCCAGGGTGTATCCTGCCTTAATGCCCGATGATGCCTGAGATAGGCACAGGCTCCCCGTGACCCGAGGTGGTTCGGATAAGCGGTAGAAAATGAGTGAGAGTGAGTAATTAATAGCAGTGAACGTTGGTAGAGTATACACATACCTTGTACCACCATACACTAGTGTAGGAGACTGTGTGAGAGTGTAACTACACAGTCAGCAAATATGTCATGGCTACTATATGTGGTTTAGATTCTATCATTTACAACTGTCTAATGCTGTCTGATGGTATCAGTTACAGTTTATTTCCTGTCTAATCCAACAGTGTGGTAATGGGCTTTTCATAGCACAGTTAAATGGTGCTGCTCGTCTCTTCAACGACTTACCATGCTGATGATCCTTATATAGAATATAACAAACATTATATATATATATATATATATATATATATAATATTTTTATATGAATATAAGAAAAAGAGTCAAATAATTTCTTACATTTCCTTGACAACATCAGAACCACCTGTACGATTCAAGCAACCACTCAATGACCTCGAAGTCTGGGAGCAGGACCTGGCCATTCTTGAGTGTGAAGTACCAGAGGACTCTGTGCCAATTACATGGTATTTAGAAGACAGAAGGCTACAGCCAGGGGCCAAATATGGGATGGAAGAGTGGGGAACAAAGCGGCGACTCACAATCCGTGACATGGGGGTTGATGATGATGGGATCTACCTCTGTGAAATGCCAGATGGAGGAAGAAGCATAGCTGAGGTAACTGTCAAAGGTAAATATCTTAGAACTATTTTAAAGCTGGGATTCAATACACTGGTTTTGGTTCATATTGGTTAGTGATTTTAGTTACAATGATATTTACGCACCCTCTTCATAGGTACAATCGTAAGAAAGCTGCCCAGAAAAGTAGATGTTCTGGAAGGGGAAAATGCTGCTTTCTGTGTGGAGGTAGAAGAAGAGGAAATGGATATTCACTGGTACAAAGATGGGACAGAGCTGAGGGAGACACATCAGACCATCATCAAATCTTTTGGCAGAACTCACATCTTGGTCTTCGTTAATACTACACCTCATGATTCCGGACTGGTCATTTTCTACGTTGGCCGATCAAAGACATCATCTCAGCTAAGGGTGAAAGGTTAGACATTTTTCATATTTAACCAGACCTGGGTTTTTGTGCATTGTGTCTAAGTTACTCAAATATACAATACTGTATTTCTTCTAAAATCAAAGAATAACAATAACCTGAACAAACATACATAAAAAAAATCCACATCATTTAAATTTGATATGATGTGGTGGGGGGGGCACGGTGGCTTAGTGGTTAGCACATTCGCCTCACACCTCCAGGGTCGGGGTTCGATTCCCGCCTCCGCCTTGTGTGTGTGGAGTTTGCATGTTCTCCCCGTGCCTCGGGGGTTTCCTCCGGGTACTCCAGTTTCCTCCCCCGGTCCAAAGACATGCATGGTAGGTTGATTGGCATCTCTGGAAAATTGTCCGTAGTGTGTGATTGCGTGAGTGAATGAGAGTGTGTGTGTATGTGCCCTGCGATGGGTTGGCACTCCGTCCAGGGTGTATCCTGCCTTGATGCCCGATGACGCCTGAGATAGGCACAGGCTCCCCATGACCCGAGGTAGTTCGGATAAGCAGTAGAAAATGAATGATGCGGTGGTGCCTCGATACAATACAGTAATTTGATTCAGCAAAAATAATCATTGCCTGAAAATGAGCTTTGGGTTTCCATTTTCAATGGATTAAAACGATCAACATTCAAATCAGTGATTATACTGTTGCAGTTATTGCAGTTTTTGTGATTTCTTTAGACTCTTAATATAACAATGTTTACAAAAACTATGTGTTTTTGAATCCTGAGTCCTTTGCTAAAGAATAAGAACACTATGGCCGCAGTGACTTTTTTAACTCTGATTAAACCAGGAATGAAAGGTCACCTGAATGCATCAGAGAATTTGTGTTGCTTCATATTTTTGTTGTGTTTAAGATACACAATAAAGTTTGATGATGGCAAAGATGCATGGTTATGTCTGTGGTATTAGAACTCATACATTTTAAACATATTTGGTTGATTAGGCACGCTGTAATACAGTATGTTGTTACACAACTCGCTTACCATGCTAATTTTCCATTAAGAATAAAGTAACTTATAACGACAGTTAAGATCGGCACACAAAAGTTGACAAGAGCATTTGTTGCAATGTTGACATTCTGAAATCGTTGGAAGTGGTAGCTCAGTGGTTAAGGTGTTGGACTACTGATCGGAAGGTTGTGAGTTTGAATCCCAGGTCCACCAAGCTGCCACTGCTGGGCACCTGAGCAAGGCCCTTAATGCTATAAATGCCAAATTGAAAGTCACTGAGCATCTTATTCAACTGCAAAATGTTCTTATGGAGATTAGTTTGCATAGCTCCATGTTGTGCAAGCTATTTAGTATTTGTCAGCAAGTGTGCCTTAAATAGCCAAACTGACTCATTACAAATGCTGGATTCTTTTAGACATTTAGTATAATGATTTTCGTTATTTTACTATTGTATTTTCTTTATTGTTCCTCAGCGATTAGGCAATGTCCACCTAGCTGCCCTGTGGGGGTTCAGATAAACACAGAGCGTGCTAATGCGGCGCTCCTGTCCTGGGTTACAGCACAGGACTGTCGTAAGAATCCACCCTCAGGCTATATCCTAGAGAGACAAGAAATAGGTTCTCCAGAGTGGCTGCAGTGCCTAACCACAGACTCTGCAACCTCAGTGGAAATTCTTGGCGACAGTGTTCCGTGTGAGGCTGACTACAGATTTCGCATTTGTAGCATCAACAAGTACGGAAGAAGTGGATATGTGGAGTTCCCTCGAGCAGTTCATTTGGGTAACACAATTACAGCATAAATTGTTCGCATATTGTTTGTATTGACTACAGTAGTTGTTTTCTGTAAATAGGAATTTCATTTTAATAATAGATTTTCTTTGGTTTGTAAATCTATCAAGCCCACAAATAAGAAAACAGTGAAAACTTGTTCTTGTGATTTTTACAGTTCCGGTAGCAAAAATACAAGCACCTTTACAAGATGCACTGGTGCCTGAAGGACAGGATGCCTGTTTTTCCATTGAATTGTCTGCCTCAGTCATAGGCACTTGGTTTTGGAATGGCACCCAAATTCAAGACGATGAACGTTTTCTTATTAGAAGGTCTCGAACACACCAGTCACTTCGAATTCGTGGGGTACGAGACACTGACAACGGAGCTGAAATCACCTTCATTGCCTATGGAATTCGTGATTCAGCAGCGCTCTATATACAAGGTGAGCAACTGTGTCTTAGGGCAGCTAAAGGGGCTCTATTGTAGATTAATTACTAAAATTTGTGTAAATGTTCCTTTCCATATGCAGCTCCTCTGGTAAAATTTACCCCACTATCTGAGATAGACCGAAATAAGTTTGTGGAAGTAGGCAATCCAATAGTCCTCTACTGTGAGCTGTCAGACCCTGAAGCACAAGTCCGCTGGTATAAGAACGGAGTTGAACTTCACTCAGTTGAAGGTCTTCACATCCAATCAGAAGGAACAATGAGAAGAATTGTCATCCAGTCAGCTGAGTTCTCCCATTCAGGGGTTTATAGCTGTGATGCCATTGATGATGTCATCAGGTTTAATGTGGAAGTTGAAGGTAAGTTGAAAATCACTTCAATTTGGATCATTAAAATTAGTAAGCAGCATAATTAATAGAGCTCTTTGAGTTTCAGTGATCGCTTTTGTTGTTCTTTATATGTTGTTAGTTTGTGCATTTAAACACCTCTACAAATGTTTTCAATTTATAACTAACATTGATCAAAACACTCATAGCCCCACCTGTGAGGTTCATAGCACTTTCAGACATGGACGCAAATCAGTCCATTGAAGCTGGATGTCCAATTCTTCTACAATGTGAGCTCTCAGAGCCAAGTGCCCAGGTTTCTTGGTACAAAGATGAAACAAAACTCCTTCCACAAAATGGACTAGACTTCCTGTCTGATGGAACCAAGAGGGCACTGGTTATTGAAAAAGCTGATTTTTACCATTCTGGGGTATACAGCTGCAAGACAAAAGGTGTTGCTGTCCAGTTCAATGTGGAAATCAAAGGTGATTCGAATGCTTTATATAAACTGCACAATGGTTGGCCACTAACAAATACAACCTAGATCCTGCCTTAGTATCAAGCTTTGCACTATTAAACAATCTGCTAACATTGTTTAATTGAAAATTCCAATTTAAAAAATTGTTTGAAATGTTAACATGAAATTTTAACGATGTGAATTTCCAAGAAATAAAGATTAAGAAAACTTCTATAAAATATCTATAGCTCCACCAGTGAGATTCTCAGCTGGTCCGGAAACTGAGAGGAGAAAGTGCATTGAAGCAGGGGGCACTATTGTTCTGCAGTGCGAGATATCAGACTCCTCTGGGCAGGTCCTCTGGTTCAAGGATGGGAAGCAAATTCTTACAGAATCTGGTGTAGATTTCCAATCAGAAGACTGCATACGAAGATTAATTATTGAATCAGCAGCCCTGTCTCACTCTGGTGTGTACAGGTGCACAACAAAAGATGACGTTGTTGAGTATCAAGTCGAGATCAAAGGTGAATCTTGCAGTTTCTTCTCTTTTTTTTTTGGTCTTCAGTGATATTCTGTAAAACCTAGTTACAGTATCTTTGAAGCAATGTGAAGCAATGAATTTTTAAGTCCTCACATTTTTAAAAGTTGTCTGCGTTATAGTTTTTGTTGCATGTTTTAATGTTGAAGTAAAGCTTTATTATTCTATCGTGAATCACCATCTGCAGCTGTGCCAGTGTGGTTCTCAACTGTTCCAGAAGTTGAGAAGAATAAATGCATTGAAGCTGGCAGCTGTTTTGAACTTCGCTGTGAGGTATCAGATCCTACAGCAGTTGTTCACTGGTATAAGGATGAAACAGAGATTCTGACAGACACTGGCTGGGACATACAAGCAGAAGGCACACTGAGGATGCTGGTAGTCCAGTCAGCAGAACCCAGCCACTCTGGACTGTACAGCTGCAATATGGCTGATGATGCTGTACAGTTCACTGTGGATATCAAAGGTGATTTATGGCTTTCTGAGAAGCATGTACATCCAGTAACCAAAAGCTGCATTTATTTAAAACTAGAAGCAAACTAACGAAAAACAACTGTCTGTGCCTCATAGCGCTGCTTTTATGGACATGTCTCTTACCTATGCATCGTGTCTTGCAGGCAACTGTTTGATACTACTGTTTATTGTGTTGCATTCTATATTTAACTTGCTTTCTGGCAGAAGGTCTGAGAGATCACAGATTAGTCAGGCTGGGAAATTCATTCTCTAAGTTTTAATGTTATGTATATTCCACAATAAGATCCACCGGTGAAGTTTTCAGCATTCCCAGGGGTTGTGAAGAACCAGTTTTTTGAAGCAGGCTACCCCACTGAGCTACACTGTGAGATCTCAGACCCACCAGCCAAGGTGTGTTGGTACGAAGATGGAGTAGCACTCCTCTCAAAAAGTCAACCTCATATCAGAACGGAAGATACCAGGAGAAAGCTTGCTTTAAATGCAGAACAGCCCACCGAGTCTGGATGGCACGACCCTCAGAGAAACTATGAGGTCATCCAATATAATGTACAAGATGAAGGTGATTTTTAAATTTTGCCTCTTACTGACAATGCTTTAGCGTGGCAACTAACAATTTTGCGCTCTGTTTAGGTTTTCAATTGTCTTTATGTCTCTTGCAATAAACCTGCATATCATTGGCTTTTATTAGCAGTTAAACATTTAAGTTTATATAAGTCACCAAAACTGACAACGTAAAGTGTTCCTTTATCAATGATCATCTTTAGCTTCACCTTTGAAACTACTGGATGTTCCTGATGTTGAGAAGAGCCAATGTAGTGTTGAAAGCATCTCTACTGCACAACAATGTAAAATCCTGGATTCCACTGAATATAATTACCAACTAAAAGATGAGGAAGAGATATTATCACAAGATGGAATTGAACCTGAGCCTCAAATTAAGTGGGAGGTGCCTATAAAAACTTTAAACATCAAATCATCTGATGCACCAGACAATGGAATAAACAGACCTAGGATGCCAGATGATCACACCCAGTTTATTGCAGACAAAGGTGGTTTACCACTATTATTTGTACCCCATTCTTAACTTGGAGCATTTACCTAATTGAAGCTAGAAAGCTTATTGTTTTCTTTGTGGCTTTCCTAACAGCCGAGCAGTCTCACTCTGAAGTGTACAAGGGTGAGACCTATGATGACACTGTCCAGTGCACTGTGGATATGAAAGGTGATAAAACTGCTACTCCACCCTTAGCACACTTAACCCAGTGCATCCGTGCCACTAACAATGGTGGGGTGTAACCTTTATAAGGCTGTGCCAAAAGATGCTGAATCCATGCACCTTGGTTATCCATTCTTGAAAGTGCTTCCCAAACTAATCCCTGCTATTATATCTTAATCCAACATCCAGTTGGTCTGCAAGCCTTTCTTCCCAGCTAACAATCCTATAAAATATTTAGATTTCATCTTAATTTCAGTACATCAATAGAAAACCTTCCATTTGCTTAATTCCTCTTACATAATGCTAGTCAGAACAAACATAATGTCTTGAAGTGTCTATAACATCTATCTACTGAATATATGGTTTAAATGTGAATGAATGAATGAATGAATGAATGAATGAATGAATGAAATGCTGGAAGAAGCAGAACAAATAACTAACCTTTATACCATTAGCAAGCATAATTTTGTTGGAATTGTAGCCTTGATATGTGTGACATGCTTCTAGACCACTCTGTCATATGGTCGTCTCTCTTATTTTTTCTCTTCAATGTTAAAATTCTTGAAAGTAACATTCACTGAGAACAACTGTTTAATCAGCTTCTAATTAAGAAAGTGGAAACCCACTGAAACTTTTCTTTGTGCACATCATACAACTATAGCTGAATCCTTCCCTGAAATTGCAAAGACCAACATCGTTATGGAAAGCTTGGGTGTCACAGAGGGTTCT
Source organism: Tachysurus vachellii (assembly GCF_030014155.1). Lineage (NCBI taxonomy): Eukaryota > Metazoa > Chordata > Actinopteri > Siluriformes > Bagridae > Tachysurus > Tachysurus vachellii. The sequence continues at coordinate 21,587,361 of NC_083467.1, forward strand.
GAGGTTGCAAAGAGCAAGATCATTAAGGAAAGCCTGGGTTTCTCCCAGGAAGCAACAATTCCTGTGTTGGCCAAGGTCAATATGGAAGGCTTAAGCGTTACAGACACTCCTGAGCTCACAAAGAGCGAAATCCTTGAAGAAAGCTTAAGCTTCACTGCAGTTCCTGATTTAGACAAGACTGAGACCACGAAAGAATCCATAAGCTTCACAGAACTTCTTAAATTCTCTAAGAACAAGAACCTTAAAGAAAGCTTGAGCTTCACAGTAGTTCCTGATTTTACCAAGACCGAGAACACTAAAGAAAGCTTAAGCTTTACAGATGGTTCTAATGTCTCAAAAAGCAAGAGCCTTGAAGAAAGCTTGAGCTTCATAGCAGATCCTGACTCGGCCAAGACCGAGCATAATAAAGAATGCTTAAGCTTCACAGATGGTTCAAATGTTTCAAAAAACAAGAGCCCAAAGGAAAGCTTGAGCTTCATAGCAGATCCTGTTTTGGCCAAAACTGAGAACATTCAAAGAAGCTTAAGCTTAACAGATCGTTCTGATTTTGCATATAGTGAGCTCAATTTGGAGAGCTTGAGCTTATCAACAGTTTCTAAGTTGGAAAAAAATGAGAACAGTAAGGAAAGCTTAAGCTTTGCAAACTGTCCTGAGTTTATCTTTCAGGAGAGCTTGAGCTTCACAGCTGTTCCTGAGTCGCAAATGAAAGAGAACATGAAGGAAACCAGTCTTAAACAAGTTCAGCATACAAAATCAGACTCTGATGCCCCATTCTGCAGCTACAAGGATGAAGAACTACCCCAACCCCAATGTGTTAAACAGGAAACAGCTTGCAGTTTTCAAGAAGACGACAGAAGTTACTTCAAAGTACAAGAAATTTGCACGGATGACGATGTTTTAGCATATAAGGTGGATCATGAAGGTGATTTAAATAGCTCCATCATTCAGCAAGTAATGATGAGAGCAAAGTACATCCCATTGCCAACATTTTAAACATATTTAATGCCATTTTTGTTCATTTTTGATTCATTAACTCAATCTAAATACCTTAAAAACAAATAAATTAAGTAAAACAATAAATCAATAATTTGCATGGCTTGCCAACATAACTCTATAGCTTGTCAGGTTTTCAGTAGCTTAATTGAGTAACTTGACCTAAAACACCTAAACAAATTAATCCATTAAGAAATTATATTCACATCTAACAAAACCCATCTTCCCAAGAAAAAGAGCTATGACTATAAATAAACAATGACTGATGCCATGGTATTTCAAATAATCCATTTAATTTTTTAGGTCAAAGATTTTTAAAGCTAGCCGATGTCTAATATAAAGTAACAAAAAGCTTTGAGGTAGTTATAGTTAGACAGAGTCATTGTTTTATTTTCCGTAGTAGTAATACATATCTCTCTATATACACAACTTGACACACTCTAGTTACAAAGACGAATATCTCAGCAGCTCAAGACATGTCAGACGAGAAGGCCTTTGAAGCAGCCTGTTTTACAGACCAGGGAGAGGTCTATGAAAAGAAGGCCCAAATCTTTGGGCATGGAGATGTTTCAGTAGTACAGCAACAAGATGGGAAAAACATGATGTCTAATCTGACCTCAAAGGAACAGTTTGCCCAGTTATTAAAAATACCACACAAAGAGATGCTGACAGCTGAGACAAAAAATCAATCTGTGATGTATCAAGACCAAGTAAAAGGTGACTCAAGACTATGTGTCTAGCATACTATTAATTAGCATGAAAAAAGTAAGAGTGTATTTTTCAGACGTTCTTTAATTAAGAAAGGCCACGTTATTCATCACAGCTATGCTCTCAATGAATGCATTTTTTTTTTTACTTACTTTATGACTTTATCTTTCCAAAACTGAAGCACCTTCACCTAAACCAGTAAAATTTGCACCCCTCCCTGAGACTGGCAGGACCAAGACCATTGAACATGGTATGCCTCTAGTACTACAGTGTGAAATATCTGACCCGGATGCACCAGTTTGTTGGTTCAAGGATGGAATACAACTCCAAGCGAAACATGGATTAGTGATCCAGTCAGAGGACTGCATACGGAGGCTGGTAGTTCCGACTGCAGAGCTCGGTCACACCGGGGTTTACAACTGTGAGGCAATAGATGATGTCATAAAATTTAAGGTGTATGTCAAAGGTGATTTAAAACCTAGTTTAATCCACGTTGAATACACTAAAACATAGTTCAATTCACTAAACATACAATCTTTTTTTATTACAAACAGTAGATTTATAAATAATAGTAATATTGAATAATATTCCTTAGGAAAACATTGAATTCAGCGACCACTATAGTTTAATTGTATAGCTTTTTTGCATTGCGTTAAATATAGAAATGATACAAACATACCAAGAAACAAAAGCTGCTTTAATTAAAACATGATAAATTAAACTCTTTAGCTGCACGGCTGAACGATTCAACGCTCACTGAGACTCAGAAGAATGAAATGACATCCAATGAAGCAGACCATGAAAGTGTTGAACAAAAAGAAGCTATATATACTAGAGATCAGGTCTACCGGTACAGACAAGAGCAACAACAAATTCAAGATTGTCTCCATGCATCTCTCGCCGCATCTCTAATTCAATCAAAAGAGATCAGATCAGAAGAGATCAAATCAGCTGACCTGTCTGACTCTGGAGAATACAGTTACGAAACAAACGATACCAACATCCTGAGTACTGTGGATCCACCAGGTGATTCTTCAGTCATCTTTGATATCTCAACCCATCTGATTACAATACTAACCCCTTCAGTCATGCAATGGTCACTAATAATCATTGTGCTGACTTTATTTCGATTTCAGATTTTTTTTTTAACTGAGCCAGTTACTGTATGTTATTTAAATGTGTTTCGCTGCATGTGTTCAGACACTAAACATGCAACAGCAAAAGAAACCGGATTAAGTGTGAGGTAAATCTTTGAGTTTAAACCTATAGAATTCCAGTGATATTCAGTTAATAAATGATAACTCATTTATTGATTGCATTTTACATGCTATGGCACACTAGGCCAACCAGGAGATATTATAATCTGAAGAGTCCAGGAATTTGCATGATAATTAAAGGCATACTTAAATAATTTCATGTAAACAAACCTCTTACCCAACATGCAAGTAGTACAACATTTTCAGGCGCTTTTTTTTTTTTTTTTTTACTTTGTAATCTCTTGCCTGTTTGTCATCATTGTTGAATATTTTTAGAATTTAACAAGCTTTTATCATTTACTCTTGCGCTACTAACGTTACATTACATCCACATCATCCTTCGTCTGATTCCTGTCTTTTTACTTTTACAAAGTTTATTTATTCGTAGATTTGCTCTTAGATTTACTGAGTGTTGCCGATAGGTTCTTATTGCCGTTTAATGCACCATAATTTCTCTTATATGACATATAATCATGTTATTGGAATGATTTGGTGCAACTCTTAATAATCTCTCTATAGATAAAATACATAGAATTAAACACATATGCTTTATATGGACTAACAATTACATGTATCTCTCTCTATAATGATGCCCACAGTACCACCGGTGATGTTTTCTACCATCACTGAAGTTCAGAGGAACATATCAGCTGTAGTTGGAAAGCCTTTTATATTGGAATGTGTGGTCTCACATGTTGATGCACAAGTACGCTGGTACAAAGATGGAAATGAGCTGTCATCTGAAGCTGGAGTTTCGGTTCAGTCTGAAGGTACAATAAGAAAACTCTCTGTGCAGTCAGCTGAATTATCTCACAGTGGAACATACGACTGCAAGACAGATGCTGATGCAGTCACATTCACCGTGGATATTGAAGGTGATCATTGATTGTAAACACTACAATAGCTTCGAAAGCCAAATTATTGCTAACACCACAGTGACACTATATAAGTGGAAAATCATAAATGCAAAATAATAATTACTCAATTATTCGCATTTACATTTGAATTGGTTATAAAAAAAAAAAAAAAACTTTTTTGTCTTTCAAGTCAACATTATTTTCTCTTTATGCTACTCACAACTATGTAGCTGCATCTACGAGCTTCAAACCACTTTCAGAGATGGAGAGGAACAGGTCCGGTGAATTAGACTCACCATCTATTTCAGAACATAAGATTTCAGACTCTGAAAACCAGGTTTGCTGGTATAAGGATGGCACAGAACTCCATATAAACAGTGGAAGTAATATCCAAAGAGATGAAAATGTGATGAAATTACCCTTTCAATCAACTGAGCTTTCTGACACCGGACATTTCATCTGTGGCAGTCCTGATGATGCTGTGCCATTCAAGATAGACAGTCAAGGTGATTTTAAAATTAAAATGAACTACATTTTAAATATATATATATATATATATATATATATATATATATATATATATATATATATATATATATATATATATATATATAAACAGACTCCAATTTGCAATTAAATTCCCTTTTAAAGTTTATCTGCCCTAATACCATACCCAGTGTCAAGGGAGGTGGTGATAGGTGGGGGTAGGAAGCATGAACAGAACAGACCTCCCTCATCCTGAAGAAACCTATTTGCAAAAATATAAATACATCTGAATAGTGATTAGAAATAAATATGGGTGCATTTTTTTTCTATTTTTTAGATCAGACTATACTTAATAGGCTTGACAGTAGGAATAAAGTTACACGTAAAAAATAAAACAGATGTAAACTATTAGTGTAGATTATTACAAATGACATGACACATGGGACAAGCTTAATTATGTAAGATCATAATAATCATGTTTCTGTCATGTGACATTTGGCTTGCCAAAATTATACCATCCTTGATTTCCTTGAAAGTTCTTTCCTTGATGCCGGGGCTGGCTTTAACCTTCTACTGTAGGTAGTTTACTCTAAAAATCATGCAATTACTTCATTTACAAAGAGGAAATATGCCTTGACTAACCTAACTGGTGCTTGGGATAATCCAAATAAAAATTGTACAGTAACAGATGTTCCAATATGCGTACTTCTAATTCAGTAGTCACATTTTTTCTAAATCTTAAAAATTTCCATAGCGTCTCCTGTAAGATTCTCAGCCCTTCCAGAGGTGGCAAGAAACAAGTTCATTGAAGCAGGCTGCCCCATTATACTGCAGTGTGAAATCTCTAAGTCAGCTACCCAAGTTTCCTGGTTCAAAGACGGAATGCCTCTCCATCAAGAGACTGGACTTGACATCAAATCAGAGGGCACCATGAGGGCACTGATCATCCAATCAGCTGAGCTCAAACACTCGGGCATGTATAGCTGTGAAGCTGGCGATGATCACATAGCATTCAGGGTGGATGTTGCAGGTGATTTTGAGTCCGCATATTTTCTCAAAAACACTAACACAAATAACGCTTCATCCACTAAATGCTTTGTCCTTATATAAAACTTTAACAAGTAAATGTAAATAACCAAATAATGAAAATGTAAATTGTGCTCAATGACAGATCCCTCAAATAAAACCATACGTTATTTGTTTAAACCAAACCGTAAAAGGGGTCCATTATGGGCTCTTATATTTTTCACTCATTAACTGTTTACTGTAATTGCTGGTAAATTCACCACATATCAAACAACATGTAACAAAATGCCCCGTCCATAATAACAAATGGACAATAGAACGTCTCATTCATATGCAAATATTTTTTTACTGTCATTTTCCCCTTCATCCATTCATAAACTGCCACATAACATTAAAAACAATGGAAATAGTAAAACAATAGTAATCCCGTTTCTTTCAATGAATGAAAACACTCCTAGCTTCACCAGTGACGTTCACACCTGTCCCTGAGACTGAGAAGACCAAGTCATTTGAAGCAGGCTCACGTATCATTCTCCAGTGCGAGATATCTGAGCCCACTGCCCTGGTCCAATGGTACAAGGATGGGACTCAGCTCTTTCCTCAATCTGGAGTTTTCTTCCAATCAGAGCACACCATGAGGACATTGGTTATCCTGTCAGCCACGTTTTCCCACTCTGGTGTTTACAGTTGTAATACAGCTGATGATAGCAGCGAGTTTTATGTGGACATTAAAGGTGACATCCAAAGTTTATCTGAACCACTGCCCTATAACTAACAAATATCATTGTGTACTGTCCGACATTCATTGGTTGAAATCAATGGTTCCATTCTGCTGCTTCTGTATATACTAGATAATTATTTTCCTAAAACAGATGCATAGAGCCATTTGCAACATTTCTACCATGTTTGCTGGCTGTACTTGCAATCTACCCATCTTCTTGGTGCTTTCTGTTTATAAAGGAGTCATGCAAGGGGAAAAAAAGCATGTCCAACTGCAATTCATCCTCATAAAGCTTTTAATTTAATGCTATTTCTTTCTACTTAGTTTGGCTGTTAAGAGTGGAGTCCATCAGCAGCACTTGATGATAATGCATGCTTGATATGAAAATGATGTACACAAATGGATAGAAATAGGACTCCAGATATCAGCTCGTGTAATTCTTTTCTTCTGCAGCACCCCCTGTGACATTTGCCTACGTCCCAGAGGAAGAGCTCCACAAAAATGTACTGGAACAAGACAACCTCGTCCTTTGTTGTGAGGTGTCAAGGTCTAACTCCGCTACACAATGGTACAAAGATGGAGTTGAGATACAGACCAATAACAAAGTCACAATGGAGACTGACCACAAAAAGCGAACACTGATCATCCAATCTGTTCAGAAGTCGGATGCTGGGACATATACATGTCGTGCAGGAGGTAGTGCCTTAATATTCAAGGTTAACGTACGAGGTAAATATAGCACTATTGACATATTCAACATGCAGCAGAAAATGCTTGCCAGTAAATTACACTCTTGCCTTCACGCTTTCTAAGGATCATTTGAACACCTGGACATTCATGCAGTTGTACAATCACATACTGTAGCAACAACACAACGCAAGAAAATGCAGATACAGATGCAGCTCTTTATCAACAGAATAAAGTCAAAGTGTGATCTCTGTGACCTTTATCATGGCATGGTTGAGACTAGCAGAAGGACTGGTTTGAACATTTCAGAATGTGTTGATCTCCTGGGAATTTAATTTAATTTAATTCAATTTAAAGAGTTTACACAGAGGGGGGCACGGTGGCTTAGTGGTTAGCACGTTTGCCTCACACCTCCAGGGTTGGGGGTTCGATTCCCGCCTCCACCTTGTGTGTGTGGAGTTTGCATGTTCTCCCCGTGCCTCGGGGGTTTCCTCTGAGTACTCCGGTTTCCTCCCCCGGTCCAAAGACATGCATGGTAGGTTGATTGGCATCTCTGGAAAATTGTCCGTAGTGTGTGATTGCGTGAGTGAATGAGAGTGTGTGTGTGTGCCCTGCGATGGGTTGGCACTCCGTCCAGGGTGTATCCTGCCTTGATGCCCGATGACGCCTGAGATAGGGTTAGGGTTAGAGTATAAAGTTTTGACAAAAATGGCCAGATTGGTTGGAGTTGACGGGAAGAATACAGTAACTCATATCACTCTTTACTGCTTTGGTGAGCAGACAAGTATCACAGCATGCACAAACATCAAACCTTGAGGTGGATGGGATACAATAGCAGAAGACCACATTGGATTCCATTCCTGTCAGTCAAGAACATAAATCTGATGCACAGACTCATCATAATTGCTTATCATCATACGTTATAGCCTTCGATACTCGTTCTGAACTGCTAGATCACGTCAGGTTTCACACCTAACATGTTCTTTTTTCTGAAGCCCGACCATCTCAAAGTTTGATGTGTCATGTCTTCTGAATTTATTTGAGTTACTACAGACTTCCGGTCAGTCTGGTCATTCTCAGCTGATCTCACTGGATGTTTTTTGTACCATTTTGTGTAAACTTTAGAGACCAGGCAGTCTGTTTCCCAGACAGAAACAGAAGTCCTCGCTGGACATCAGCAGTTTTTGAATACACAAACCAGTCTGACATCAATAACCATGTCACGAATTAATTCAGAGATCACATTTTTCTACACTCTGATATCTGATGTGCACTTTAACCGAAGCTCTTCACACATATCTGCATGATTTTTGCACTGTACTGCTGCCATACTATTGGCTGATTTTAGGTACTTTAAAATACAGGTCTACAGGTATACTAATAAAGTTAATGTATACTCTATACACATATACAAACATATACAGGCAAAGTAAACTAGTCAAGCTGTAATATAAAAGAATGATACCAGAGAAAAGATTTAAGTATATGGTATATTTCTCAATTTCTGCATATTTAAAATAATCTACAAGTCAAGTCAAGTCATGTCAAGAAGCTTTTATTCTCATTTCAACCATATATAGCTGTTGCAGTACACAGTGAAATGAGACAACGTTTCTCCAGGACCATGGTGCTACATAACACAAAGACAGAGCTATAAGGACTTAAGTTAAGTTAGTCCTAGATACATAAAGTGCAACTGTGCAACCTGGTGCAAGCAGTGCAGGACAAAAGACATCCATCCATTTTCTACCGCTTATCCGGGGCCGGGTCACGGGGGCAGCAGTCTAAGCAGGGATGCCCAGACTTCCCTCTCCCCAGACACTTCCTCCAGCTCTTCCGGGGGAATACCGAGGCGTTCCCAGGCCAGCCGAGAGACATAGTCTCCAGCGTGTCCTAGGTCTTCCCCGGGACCTCCTCCCGGTTGGACATGCCCGGAACACCTCCCCAGGGAGGCGTCCAGGAGGCATCTGAAAGAGATGTCTGAGCCACCTTAGCTGACTCCTCTCGATGTGGAGGAGCAGCGGCTCTACTCTGAGCTCCTCCCGAGTGACCGAGCTCCTCACCCTATCTCTAAGGGAGCGCCCAGCAGAAACTCATTTCGGCCGCCTGTATCCGGGATCTTGTCCTTTCGGTCATGACCCAAAGCTCAAGGTAGGAACTTAGATCGACTGGTAAATAGAGAGCTTCGCCTTGCGGCTCAGCTCTTTCTTCAACACAACAGACCGGTACTGTATATCGACCTCATCACTGCAGAACATACACCGATCTGCCTGTCGATCTTCCGCTCCATCCTTCCCTCACTCGTGAAGAAGACCCCAAGATACTTAAACTCCTCCACTTGAGTGGAGGAGTTTAAAAAAACAGTGCAGGACAAAAGACAGGACAAAAGACAGTGCAGGACAAAAGAAAGTGCAGGACAAAAGACAATGCAGGACAAAAGACAGTGCAGGACAAAAGACAGTGCAAACAATATTAATGGAATACTGAAATGAACATAGTATTATAGCAGCAGTTGCATGAGATATTATAAAGTATCGTGCAAATCAGCAATCAACTGACATGTGAAACAGCATGTGCAAAGATGTACAGTTTAATTAGATAGAAATACTTGCTGAAATAAAACTACAGACTGTTTCTTTTAGCTTGGCATTTACTTTTCAGATGCTTAAAAAAATCAAGACATTATAGCCTAATAACCTATACTGTAAGTTTAATAAATCTGATGCTTATTATTCAACAGAGCCTCCCGTAATGATTATCTATCCCAAGGAAGATGTTCACCTTGATCGACATGTTCCTGAGGAAATTGTCCTTAGCTGTGAACTTTCACGACCAAACGGAAAAGTGACTTGGCTCAAGGATGGACAGAAACTTCAAGAAAGCGAAAATATGAAATTCAAAACAGAAGGTCCATACAGAAGACTGAAAATTCTTCACAGCAAAGTTGAGGACTCAGGAGAGTATGTCTGTGACACTGCTGATGACTCAAAATTCTTCTATTTAAGCATAAAAGGTATATAAAATTGTGAGAAGTAAGTAAGCAGAAATTGTGAAAGCTAACTATGCAAATGCCTGACTTACAAGGAGAAAAATATAACATATGTACCAGGTGAATTAATTCATTCATTCATTCGTTCATTCATTCATACATTCATTCATTCATTCATTCATGCCTTCTGCTTACCCTGGTAGAGGCTAGTGTGGCAACAGGTCAATATGATCAGCCCAGACTTTTCTTTCCCACTCAGCCCTGGTCAAGGGTATTTTGAATCACTGAGCTCCTCATTCTATCTTGGAGAGTAAGCCCAGTGATCCAGCAAAGGAATCTCATTTCAGCTGCCGGTACTGTTGGGGCACTATCTTGGCCAAAACAGAGAACTTTTTAGAAATACTGAGAACGTGTTTTACCACAACAGACCAGGAGAATGATTGTAACTGCTGCTGCTGACCTGATCCATTTGTCCCTTGTACTGTACTTACCTTTTTTTTCATTGCTTATGAATACTAAAAGGTACTAAGTCAACCACCAGGAGTAATCTCTCTGGCTTCAACTTATTTCTTTCAAGAAGAGAACCGCTTCCCCAGACTTGGAAGCATTAAATTTCCCAGCCACTTCACACTCAGCAGGTGAACACTTCGGTGTTTGTCGGAGGCCAGCTGTGTATTGTGCCACCAGAACATTACTGGCACATAATTGTTATGTCACTGTAATAATGGACACCTTTCCAAAGTTGCCAGTATCTTAATATCATATCTATGAAAATCACAAACAAGTGTGGAGACAAGAGACACCCTTGACAAGATACCAGTTAAAAATGGTTACCAATTTAATGTGCAGCATTAAATGGCAAAAAAAAACACAACTTAATGGAAATAAAAGGGACAGAACTGATTTACACAGAAACAGGGCTGCACAAGATATACCCAGATACACAGTACTTCTGCAGTAACTCCCTCAATATAGGAGCTACAGTTTTCCAAATCCACACATGTATACTAGATTAGATAATCCCATGACCCCTCACAAAGATCCACAGCTTGGATGGAAGATGTATTGATCCTCTCTGTATCTTTGGCACAGACTTTTCTGGAGAATCTGAGGAAGGTGGAGTACCCTCACTCTCTCACTCACTCGCTCACTCACTCATTTCTACCGCTTATCTGAACTACCTCGGGTCACGGGGAGCCTGTGCCTATATCAGGCGTCATCGGGCATCAAGGCAGGATACACCCTGGACGGAGTGCCAACCCATTGCAGGGCACACACACACACACTCTCATTCACTCACACAATCACACACTACGGACAATTTTCCAGAGATGCCAATCAACCTACCATGCATGTCTTTGGACCAGGGGAGGAAACCGGAGTACCCGGAGGAAACCCCCGAGGCACGGGGAGAACATGCTAACCACTAAGCCACCGTGCCCCAGTGGAGTACCCAATAATTGAAACTCTCTGTTCACCTTTTTTTAAAACAGACCACCATACCAGTTCCAAGCCCAAAGGTTCTACCCCAGATTTGCATTCAACATGTGCATCTGCAGGCATCATAATCACACCACGCCAACCTTGATCACTGCTGTCAACAACTCACATCAATCCTGCATCCTTTGCCCCTTTTCCACCGAGGCAGTTTGAGTGCTGGTTCGGAGCCAGAGCCTAATTTAGAACCAGTTCTTTCTTTTTCGACAGCCAAAGCACCGGCTCTGAACCAGGAAAAGTGGTTCTTAAGTAGCACCAAAACGTTGCTGGTCTAGACTTAAGAACCGCTTGTGTCTGGGGCTGTGGGCGGGGCTACTGTTAGCACCTTTGATAATGTACCTTAAGTATACTAATGTTTAATACATTTTTACTTTACCGCAATATGGTACATTATCAGCACACATGACAGTAAGTAGCTACATGCTAAGGCTAACTTTTTTCTGTGTTAATAATAAAATAACGTTATGTACTTTCTCGATAACTACCTCCGTTTATACAGATTACATGGAGCTACGCATTGGATTCGCCGCATTTGGGTGTTAATGTAGGTTCACAAAGCCATGAGCATTAACAGTAAAGCAACATCCGCTATTGTTGATGTGTTTGTGTTTGCCGCTGCTGCGCTAAAGTTGCTGTGTAACGTGACACGTATACAGTGACATCAGACTCGGCTCTGTGTGATGGCTCTCTAGCTGGTGGAAAGTCAAACCGGTTCTTAGAAGGTTCGCCAGTGGAACCAACTTTGAACCAGCACCAGTGCTAGCTCTGAACCAGCACCCGGGTCTTTTTGGTGGAAAAGGGGTACTTGTCAATATGAAACTTTTAACTATTATAGCAACCTCAAACACATAAATGGACTCCAAAAACCAGATTTCTGGCACAACTCCACTAAGTGTGTAACAAAGCATTTTTTCAGATACTCTGAAGACCAAACTTTGTATAGATGTAAGGAAGAATACATTTAGAAATTTCGTCGTACCTTTCCATCTCTCACATTAATCGAGATTCTTCCCTTGCCAGTGAAGTGATACTCCACGTTCCCAATGGACTACAAATTGAGCAAAAAGGAAACAGATATTGAGATAAACCTTTTTTATTTGAAGCTGCAGACACATTATTTTCCAACAGACATTAAATCAGCCATCTTCAACTTCATAGTCATCAAAAGAGATGGTACCTATATGTGATTCCTGATCACACTGTCAGTCGTCCCAAGCCTTGATAAAATCCTCGATGCCTGATAAAGATAAAGTCTGTGACATTTCATAAAAATTTCCAATTTATAGAAAACATTCAGAAAAGTTTCATGGTAAAAATTGTGCTGTTTTCATTCCACATTATTGTTCTAGATATTGTTCCACACTGCACAACATTTTCTTTAAGGCATTAAAGTAACTATTCTCAGTTCTATCTTTTACAAATGTGTAAAAATTGCATATACTGTTTTAGTTTTGTAGTCTGAATGTTTATGTAATGAATATGTAACACCACTACTTGTATTCTCAACCATGTTTAGAACTGTTTTAGATCTGTTCCGTATAAATACTGTTTGTATTTGTCTGATTGCATCAGGCACTGATCCCCATATATGTGTTCCTACAGAACCGCCAGTACGCATAGTTTCCCCAAGCCAGTCCCAAATGGAACTGTGCCAGCAAATGTCAGAGAGGATGGTGCTGAGCTGCGAAATTTCAAGAGCCAGTGCTTCTGTGCGCTGGTATCGAAATGGGCTCGAGGTAGAAGAGAACAACAACCTAATTCTTGAAGTTGATGGTGTTTACAGAAGACTCATTATACCAGAGACAACAGTCAGTGATTCTGCAGAATATGTGTGTGACACAGTTGATGACTCAGTGACATTCTTCGTAAACATTGCAGGTGCTGAGATCTACACCCCGAGTGGAGAAAATGAAAGAAATCATACACTATATGGCCAAATGTTTGTGGACACCGAACCATACCATACTGATAAGTGTTTTTTTTCCCCCAAAGTGTTGCCAGAAAGTCAGAAGCATACAATTGTACAGGATGTCACTGTAAGCTGTTGAATTATGTAGAATTTCACTTCAATAGAACTAAGGGGCCTAGAGAAAACATTTTCCAGCATGACAATGTACCTGTCCACAAAGTGAGGTCATGGTTTGCCAAAGCTGGGGTGGAAGAACTAAAATGGCGTGTACGCAGGCCAGTCCTCAGCCCCATTGAACACCATTGGATTGCCATCTGCCCCCCAGTCCTCATCAACTGACATCAGTGCCAGGCCTTCCTAATGGGCTAGTGGCTATATGGGAAAAACAGCCATGTTTTAAAATCTAGCGGATTTTCACATAGTATTGAAGGTTAATATAACAGCAAAGTAGGGACTAAATCTAGACTGGGATGTTCAACAAGAACATCATAGTGTGGTAGTCAGGTTTCCGCAGACATTCGGCTGTATAGCGTAGCTGGTATTACACATTGTTTTTTTATGGCTGTCATTTTAATCCTAATACAGCTGATCTTTAAGATGACACATTCTGTTTGTGCAGAACCCCCAGTGCGATTTATTCGGCCAAGGAAGATGGCCTATGAAGTTGCACGATTTGTTGGAGAAACCATAGTGCTTGACTGTCAGGTGTCTAGATCAAATGCAGAAGTCATGTGGAAAAAGAATGGAGAAGAGATTGAGGAAAACAGTAACATAACCATTATTGAGGATGGCAGTACTCGACAGTTAACAATCCACTCATCAAGGGTTGAAGACACAGGCCAATACTTATGTGATGCCAAAGATGATGTCATGGATTTCAGTGTGAAAATAAATAGTAAGTTTCTTGTCAAAAGTAGGAACAGCAAACTAGCTTTATTAATGGTCACGTCCTAATTCATTTTTTAAATATTCTTCTTTTCAGCGCCACCACTGAAATTTCTGCACAAAAGTGATATAACAACACACAGGCACTTTTCAGTGTCAGACGATATTGTGCTCAAGTGTGAACTTTCCAGAGCAAATGGTGTAGTCTGCTGGTACAAGGACAAGAACAGAATTGTGGCTAATGATCACTTCACATTTGAAGAACAAGGGACATTCAGATCTCTGATCATATTAAATGCGGTGATAGGTGATACTGGTGAATATATGTGTGATGCGAAGGATGATAAGATTGTCTTTAATGTTACAGTGCAAGGTACACAAAAAAACTCACTCTGTCACTACTGTTGGTGAAAACATAATACTTACATTACTAGGCATGATACACTAATGCCTATACTTGTGTTCTTTTTAGAGGTACCGGTGTCTATACTATTTACGGCTAGAACCCCAGAACACCGCTCACTTGTTGCTGGAAACGAGCTGATTCTTGAATGTGAAGTGTCTCGAGAGAATGCCGCGGTTCAGTGGCTCTGTAATGGGAGAGTACTGCAACAAGATGCCCGAACCCGTATCGAAAGAAGAGGCACAACGAGAAAACTAGTGCTCTCGAACCTTCATGTGTCTGACTCAGGAGAATACACGTGTGATGCCATTGATGACAAAATGAACACTATGGTGACAGTTCAAGGCAAGCTACCCAAGACTTCTATTAATATGATCAATGGAGCATAAGAATATAAATGTGAACACTGCATATACCCATTATAATCTCCAAATATCATTCTCTGTTTTATAGAGCCACCATTCAAGTTCATCAAAAAAGAAGAGATAAACATCGCTGCCTATGAAGAAGAAAGCGTGACACTATGTGCTCTGGTTAACAGAGATAATGGTTCTGTCCAATGGAGTAAGGGAGGAGAAACACTCAGCGATCATCGTTTTTATGCCACAAGTGATGGACGTACTCACTACCTCACTATAAACAATCTTAAAAAATCAGATGCTGGAGAATATGAGTGTGATGTGGGCACAGACAAAGCTCATTTCAGTGTTCAAGTCAAAGGTAAATTAAGACCTATATGTGTTACCTTGTCACTCAACCTTTTGCATGCTTAGGCAACACAATTATTAAGATCTGTATTGCTTCTGGAACAGGGGTGTATGATAACCATTAACCGTGTGTTTATATTATTTTCCTGTAGCTATGAAGGTAAAATTTTCCAAGCCACTGCAAAATTTAGTAGGGCTCAAAGGTAGTGATGCTGTTTTGAGATGTGAACTCCACACATCCAAAGGAGATGTCCAGTGGCTAAAAAACAACCAAGAAATCACACCAAACCGACATTGTACAATACGGGCAGATGGGCAAGAAAGAAGCCTCACAATACACAACCTAACAGATGATGATGCAGGAGAATATACATGTGAATCAAAGGATGAGAGAACATGTGCAACGGTAGTAGTTAAAAGTAAGTATTTTACTGAAGATCTTTTCTTCATGTTCAGAAAAACACTATAGATATTCTAGCCCAATATTTCAACACTGACAGAAAAATCTGATGTTCTATATTGAACACCAGAGGAGGATTTATTCGAGTGAAAATCAGGCTGTAAAACCCCTCCCTGTTCTGCACAGAGGGCTCTCTAAACCCCAAATGAATGGCCTACTGTTGAGTCAGTAGTACAGTTAAACTATATTTCATGTTTTACTGCACATTATTGTTTTATTTATATTTATGTCTTGATCCTTCAAGATCAAGTTATCATAACTGTTCTACAATCTCTTCTCTGGTTATTTTAAGCCCCTCGTGTTGTGGAGTTTATTGCTGAGCTGCACAACATAACCGTAATGGAAGGAGAAGATGCAACATTTAAGTGTGTAGTGTCCCCAGAAGATGCAAAGATGGTCTGGTGTATGAACGGCTGGCCCGTTACATCAAATGACAGGTTTAAAATCTCAAGTAATGGACTGTGCCACATGCTGTATATCAAAAATTGCCAAGTATCGGACAGCTGCAAGATGACAGCAGAAGCCGAGGGCATGACGTCCAAAGCAATTCTACGGGTACAAGGTGAGATATTATTTACTGTTAATTAATTCCGTTTCTTAAAACGTCCCTGGTGGTCCAGCAGTAGGATCCCATGCTTTCACCACCATGACCAGTGTTTAATTCACGGGCAGGGAAGCAACTTAGCCATCAAGAGATTAACTCTCAGTGCAGGGCAATGCCCAGATAAAATGGGATGGTTGCGTCAGTAAGGGTATCTGGTATCTGGCCAAAATCAAATATGTAGATCAGATGATCAGCTGTGGTGACTTTGAACAGGGACTAGTCGATGGTTAATAATTAAATTTCTTCACAGTAATCAATTACAGTATATTTCCATATTAAAATCAGTATCTTTTTTAAAGAATCTTCTTTCAAAACTTTCTTGAATTATCTTTGATGAGCACAGGACAACATTTTTCCATTACACCTATGAACCGTGTGAAACGGGTACACTGAATAAATTCTTTGCATGCTTGTTCAGGTCTTTACTGCCATGGCAACATATTTGCAATAAATAATGAGCTGTAGACGTTTGATGAAAAGGTGCCTATAATGGTTTGCACTTAGCAGCTTCTCCAGTTAGAATTCCACTGGTAACTGACAGAGGCAAGTGGCCATTCTAATGTGCATAGCTCTAGGGACACGAGTTATATACTGTACTATAGCAGGCATATGCAAGAAAATGTTTGTACTACAGCCTACCGTTAAATTAAAGTCTCTTTGCAAAACATCTCTAGACAATGATGATCAATTAGAGACTGACTGTGTACAGAGAAACAGGTGCTGTTCACAAAGAAAATGGAATCAGTGGTGGCAGAAGAATTTGGGGAGGCAATCCTCGAGGTGGAGCTGAGCCTGGAATGTGGAGAGGTGCAGTGGATGAGACAAGGTGTGGTCATTCACCCGGGTCCGAAGTTCACCCTGAAGCAAAGTGGCCTAAAATGTACGCTCACAATCCACAATCTGGCCCTTTCCGATCGTGGGACTTACAGCTGTGAAACTCTTCATGACCGCACACAAGCCGGTCTCAGCGTGGAACGTGAGTCTGCACATGCTGCTGTCTTTATCTCACTATGCGTTGCTATTCTTTGTTTACTGTGGTTGCTGGCAACGCCGCTTTGACGTTGAGCCCGTGTTGCTGATGTTGTTTTCTTTATATCAATTCAATTAACCGAGTAAGAGTAATATGAGAGCCACATCAGTGATGCCTGTTCCATGGCGTGACAGTCAGAAACAGCTGAGCGACAGATGATTCCCACAGAGCACTCTTCTGTATTGACATAAGATTAGAGGCCCATGATAATTCAGTTAAGCGGGTCAAATGAGAACCGGTTTGAGGGCTAGAGAAAGGTCGGCTCGTGGTTGCATTTATAATCCCCTTGAATTGGCTGTGAAATGTCAATATTAGCATTGAGAGTTCAGTACTATTTACAAGTTCCAACATCAACTACATTTTAAAGTAATGAAAAGGCCTCAGACATGAAAATGTCTTCTATAAAGTCATTACTTCTAATGCAGTGTTTCCATTTATTCACCATACACCATATTGTGCACTATTTGGGTGAATGCTTCCATTTATAGGGCAATCTAAATTCTAAATTGGCACATCATATTCACTGGACAGTGCATTATATTGTTATACAGAATATATGGTGTTATAGTGCACCATAAAACTGGTATACAAACCGACGGACACTAATTTCTCACTAAAGTAATATAAAGCACAGAATGACAGAATGTCTTTCAGCTTTCTGGGATAAATACCAGAGTACAAAAAAATTAAGACATAAAAATCAAGCAACAGGTACATCTTAGGGTTGTACCACAGTTTATTTGTATATTTGACAGCAACTCACAATGGCATGTTTCTTAAATACCCTAAAATGTTGTCTGAATTCTGTCCAGTGTCTCCTTTAGCTTCCCAGTGAATCCTGTATGTTGAACATACAGGACTCATACAGTCTATAAAGTAAACAATAATAATTAATAAGGGAATCATTTCTAACATAGAATTAGGTCCATAAAAGATCTCCAAACCAAGCTGTGCTAAAAAAGTAGATATTATTTTCCAAATTCCTTAAAATTCAGCCCCAACAAACACTTAGCATATTATTCTATGTCGCTCATGTAATTTAGAAATTTTGATGTATTCTCTGCATTAAACACAATTAAAACCAGATAAATTACAGTATGTTTAATACCAGTAAACTTTATTTCAATGCATTAAAGTAAGATGCTAAATTTGGAGCAATATTGCAATTTAACTATTTTAGAATAGTTTTACTGTATTAATCGTAAACAATTTTTTTGAGGAGCTAGTTCTTAAAGAACTGATCAATTCAACAGTTTAATTACTAAATGTAATGTTATTTTTTTTTACTTGTGGTGCTGTACAAATAGGTATGCGGTAGGGAAAAGTCAGTGCTTTGCCTGTCATTGGCACCTCATATGAATTTGGATCTCTTTTCATAGCAGCTAAATATATGCACTGGCCTTCAAAATCTTGGGTGGTGTTACCAACCATTAAAAATAAACCAGTTTTTTTCCAAGGGGAATGCCTTTCTGTTTCGGAATACTTCAAAATATGTTGCCATACCCTGGAACTTAAGATTTAATATAATGCTGGGGACAAAAAATTCAATTCGTTTCTGACTTATTACTACTTTTATATGCATGCAGCACGAAAGGTTAAAATACGGAAAGGGCTGAGTGAGATCCAAACCTTTGAACGTGAGACAGCATCCTTTGAGGTGGAGCTGACGCACAGCAACGTGGAAGGCATGTGGCTGAAGGACGGAAATCGGCTCAAAAGCAACAACCACTGGCGCGTGACTACCAAAGGCCACATGCACAGCCTGACCATAGCCAACCTGTCACTGGAGGACACAGGGACCTATACGTTCTCCACCGAAAATGCAAGATCATCTGCTAGACTTACCATTAAAGGTAAATACACTGATTATAATAAAAGCCCATACTGTATGTACAGTAGGTGGCATAACCCTGATTCTGCAGAAAACAATGCTAGCTTATAACTTTGAACTTTCAGAAAGGTTTATGTGATCTACTGTATTTAGATTTTTAAAATTTATGTGAAATCACGTACAAAGCTGCAGCAGGAGTATTGTTTTATATTATTCTGCTGATTCACTACATCAACATTCAGCAACAGTTGCAGGGCTCTCAAGTTTTAAAGACAGGCAACTGTGACAAACCAAACCGAACCCCCAGACCACCCCGCAATTTAACCAAAAACAAAGTACTTGTTTAATTTATATTTATTCATTTGTTTGTGTGTGTGTGTGTGTGTGTGAGAGAGAGAGAGAGAGAGAGAGAGAGAGAGAGAGAGAGATTATGACTGGTGTTGTTTAATGTAGTGTAAGTGTTTATTGCCTTTTTGTTGCCTTTTTTTTATCATTTGTAATGTTGCTCCCATTTAAAACAGTTCGGCTCAAGCCCAGCCATTTTTAGGGTCATGATTGAGGACAATGTCCCGTCCAGAGACAAGCTGTTTCGTGTTGAGGTTTTGTTCAAACCGACCATCGAAAATACCCTCTCTAATGAATATAGTTTTTTTTTCATTGGTTGTTGCGTTAAATCTTACCCATATACAATAGTGCTATTTTCTGATTGGCTATTGTGTAGCCTTTTTTTTTTGATTGGCTGATAAATGTCAGGCTCGACTAAGAACTCCAGGGGAGACGTGCTTGATTCCTGCTCGGTTCCACAGAGACAGCGGTGCGGACAGATACATTTTGGGCGCTGAGGCGTATTAAATATATGATAAATAGTCAGTTTTTCTGTGTGACAAATACAATGTGTGGCAGGAGAACGTGACAAAAGACCCAAATGCGTGACTGTCACTCTCAATGCGTGACACTTGACAGCCCTGTAGTTGTTAAGATTTGCTATTATTTTCCTATTCTTATAGTATACTACTGAACTGGTACAGTTTGACAGTTAAAATAAATCAGTGTAGCTGACCCAACTCAAATGCTACCCGAATTAGCATGATGCAGGACTCCACAAATGTATAAATTTGGATAAAAAAGGTCACTGTCCACCAAACTTAAACCGATGACCAGAAATAGTCCATTTGCCACAAACTGCAACAAGACTTCTCAGAGCAATTAACTTGTAAGGGGTGGAATTTGACTGTGAGTAGGTTACTCACAGTAAAGGGTAAGATGCTGAGGCATGATGCAAGTTAACATGATGCAAGATGGCTAAATTTCAGACGGTGATGGCAGTACAATGGAATGGATTAACGGCTTTCAGTGCGGCTCTTCCGTCGTATCAGCTTACACGTATAAAAAGACTCGGATCACATGGCCAGAGTGCAGCTACTGAAACTTTTCAAGCATTCATCAAGCATACGTTAGTATGCCGAGTCACTCAACAGGGATTATCTATTGGAGTCTATGAACTGTCACTGAGGATGACAATAGATTGAAAATGCCAATACAACAAAGGGATCTCTGTGCATACCTGACCATTGCCAAGTTAAGTCTGGTTACATTTAGTCCATCATTATACTACAGAATAGATTAGCATTATCTGCTCATAAGCACTTGAAAGGAGCAATGGAGGTCAGCCTAAGGCAATCTGTTTGCCTTATGCATGTCTGCACAGGTATAACCGTATGTAAAATAGTCCAGTCTACATTTAAATATATTTAAATTGCTGATGCTAAAACGTCATAGCTATAGAAAAAGGAATTTTATGCATGGTCAAATTAATGCATTAAGTAAACGGTGGAGCACAGAAAAAAACAGAATAGAAATCATTTATATTATTATTTTCGATTATTTGCATATTTCTAGTCCCTTGCTTGACTCATGCTTATTGACTGCCATGTACCCTTTTATGTTGCCCCACCTTATCTGTTTTTCTAACTATTATTGCACATA
The DNA here is from genome assembly GCF_030014155.1 of Tachysurus vachellii. Lineage (NCBI taxonomy): Eukaryota > Metazoa > Chordata > Actinopteri > Siluriformes > Bagridae > Tachysurus > Tachysurus vachellii. The sequence continues at coordinate 21,608,396 of NC_083467.1, forward strand.
TAGGGTCATATTTATTACATAACCTCTTTTTACTTTAGGCAAAAAATGATGTAATGTTAGTTAGGGAGTAGTGAAATTATTTGAACCAATTACCTTGTGTTTAGCTAAACTATTTTTTCGACCCAGAAACACTAATAAATCCTATATTGTGCAGTCAATTGTGCAGATACAGGTGAATGTTCACAACAACATAAGAATGGGGAAAAGTATGATCCCTGTGACTTTAAATGTGGCATAGTGGTTAGTGGCATAGAAAGGTTTCCACAACAGTCTCTAAACTCTAGGGGTTTAGTTTAGAGACTAGAGTTTTTTTTTTAACCAATGGTTTGGGTAGAACATTGGCTAACAAATTGCTTCAAAAGGTAACAGAATATAGATTTACAGTCAAAACATGTACACAAAATGTTCTATATGTTGGGTATACTTAATCAAATGTCCTATAAATGTAAGGGGTTAAATCCTGAACCTAAAAAAACTAAGCAGTGTGTCATTGTAATATTAGTTCAAATAAACTATGAACTCTTTTAATAATTATATTTATCATTATTATTGTCATTAAAATTATTATTATTATTATTATTATTATTATTATTATTATTATTTTATTTATTTATTTTTTCCTCTTTGATTTATATATATTTATTTTTACTCTATTTATGTCTGTTGTACTTCCCTACATGCTCCTTTATTCATATATTTCCAGTATATATATATATATATATATATATATATACCCAGTTACACTTACAGTCACACACACACACACACACACACACACACACACACACACACACACACACACACACACACACACACACACATACCCAAATCGTACTGGCTGTTATGTATGTTTTGTTGGTCTTTGTATTTGTATTTTGCATCTAATTTCTCTTCTGTAAATATTGTAATTGTCTGTTTGCATAATAAAAAAAATAAAAAATAAAAAAGTGAATTTAATTCAAATAGCTTGGCTGGTGAGTGTAAGGTCCATTATTCCAGGTCCACAAAGTTGCTCTCTGGTGCTCCTGGCATTTCATGAGCTACAAATCACCAGTACCGCACCATATCTGCTAAGCTACTACAATACCAAGAGATCATATAAAACATAACTTATAGGAAACTGGACCATCATTTCTTCATGCACTGTTTTTCTTTTTTAAATCAATACTCTGAAATACTCACTCACCACTGAAAACCATTTCCCACTCACTTTGTTCAGAAACACCAGTGACCATTCTGAAAAAGCTGGAGGATAAAACTTTCCCAGAAGGTACAGGAGCCACCTTGGAGTGTGAGGTGTCCAAATACAATGTCACTGTTAAGTGGACAAAGGTAAGAAAGCTGCAAAATCCCATTAATTAAAGATTTAGAAACATGTTTTAAAGACATAGGTATTAAATACATATTACTGAACCATATATGATTGTTACATTACATTTTACTTTCATCAAGATAAGATCCGTCATAGATAGGATTGAAATATTTTGATAGCCTGAGGGTCAGTGCTGGTCTTGTCTGAAACAGAATGGAGAAGAACTTAAATCGGGGAAGAATCATCGTATGTACTCCATGGGGAGGAAGTACTTCCTGCAGATTGTGAGATGTGAGCTTGGGGATTCTGGATTATATGTATGCGATGCCGGAGATGCCACCACGTCCTGCTCTGTGGAAGTTTATGGTAAGAAAAGAACATCATGACAGTCATAAACCTGTTACACTGCTGCAGGCTGGTGTGTGCATACAGTACTTCATGCTATAAATGCACTGCTTAATGTTTTTCAGCACAACACTGCCACCTGCAGGAGAAATACAATAGTTAATGCTGGTCCCATGTTAATTTGGGTGGGAAACCAGGAATATTTCTTTAAAGTTCTAGTTCTTTCACATTTGCCCTTAGACTAAGAGGTTTTTAGTTTTATAGGTTATGAGATTAGGAATTGTGTGTACATGTAAAACAGTGGCTGCAGATGTTTAATCTCTTCTTGGAATAGAGAGAGACCTGGAAGTGTTAAACAGTCTGGAAGATCTGGACATTCAAGAAGACCAGAATGCTGTGTTTATGTGTGAGGTGTCTCTGGATGATGTACCTGGAGAGTGGTTTAAGAATGGAGAGAGAATCAAACCTACCAGCACCATCAAGATCCGTCAGGAAGGTATAAAGTGTTCAGTTCTGCATAAAGTCATATCCCAAAGAATACTTTCTAATTTCTAAAAGTCTTCATTTACTTTGGGTTTCATCAATGTGTAATTTATGTAGAAAATGTACCTGATGCAATAAGAGTCCTGTAATGCCAGTCATATTCATCCCTGTAACACAGGAAACAAGCACTTTCTTCTTATGTGCAATGTTAAGGAAGAGGATTCAGGAGAAATCAAGTTTGTTGCCAAGAATGTTGAGTCTAAAGCTCACCTAGAGGTGGAGAGTAAGTATTTAATTTTCCTTGACAGAGTTGTCAGAGTTATCAATGTCTTTAAGATCTTACAAGGATTTTCTCTTTTTTTGCAGAACTTCCTGTGAACATTGTAAAGCCACTACAAGACAAAACGGCCCTGGAAAACACTCGGGTCTTACTTGACTGCACCGTGTCCAACCCACGCTGCAGCATTCGCTGGTATCAAGGCCGCAACGTGATCCTGCCCTCTGAGCGCTTTGAGATCTGCAGTGAAGGTTGTTATCGCAAACTTGTTATACAGGAGGTCGCACTGGAGGATGCAGGCATGTACAGCGTCCAGGTTGGAGAAAACACTTCCTCAGCAAGACTCACTGTGGAAGGTGAGAAAATCAATGAACAATTTACATACTCATGGAGCTGTGGAGTTAAAAAATAATTAAATAAATGAAGTCCCTCTATTAGGCACGGTGGCTTAGTGGTTAGCACGTTCGCCTCACACCTCCAGGGTTGGGGGTTCGATTCCCACCTCCGCCTTGTGTGTGTGGAGTTTGCATGTTCTCCCCGTGCCTCGGGGGTTTCCTCCGGGTACTCCGGTTTCCTCCCCCGGTCCAAAGACATGCATGGTAGGTTGATTGGCATGTCTGGAAAATTGTCTGTAGTGAATGAGAGTGTGTTTGTGCCCTGCAATGGGTTGGCACTCCATCCAGGGTGTATCCTGCCTTGATGCCTGATGAGCCCTGAGATATGACGCCTGAGGCACAGGCTCCCCGTGACCCGAGATAGTTCGGATAAGCGGTAGAAAATGAATGAATGAATGAATGAAGTCCCTCTATTAGCAATCCAAAAATGAAGATACTTTTGTAATCATTCATTCATTCATCTTCTACCGCTTATCCGAACTACCTCGGGTCACGGGGAGCCTGTGCCTATCTCAGGCGTCATCGGGCATCAAGGCAGGATACACCCTGGACGGAGTGCCAACCCATCGCAGGGCACATACACACTCTCATTCACTCACGCAATCACACACTACGGACAATTTTCCAGAGATGCCAATCAACCTACCATGCATGTCTTTGGACCGGGGGAGGAAACCGGAGTACCCGGAGGAAACCCCCAAGGCACGGGGAGAACATGCAAACTCCACACACACAAGGTGGAGGCGGGAATCGAACCCCCAACCCTGGAGGTTTGAGGCGAACGTGCTAACCACTAAGCCACCGTGCCCCCCACTTTTGTAATCATTAACATTAATTTAACGTCTGAAAAAAAATGTAAATCTGAACCAAAAAAAATAAATATATATGGTCAGAAATTGTGGACACCTAAGCATCATACCCATGTGTTTGTTGAGCATCCTATTCCAGATTTAATCCCCCCTTTGCAGTTATAATAACCTCCAATCCTCTGGGAAGGCTTACCACTAAGTGTTGGAGCGTGGCTGTGGGGATTTGTTTTCGTTCGTCCACAAGAGCATTAGTGAGGCCAGGCACTGATGTCAGATGAGAAGATCTGGTGCGCAATCAGTATCCTAGTTAATCCCAAATGGGTTCAGAGAGACTGAGGTCAGGGCTCTGTACACAAAACTCAAATTCCTTCACTCCAACATTTACAAACCATGTCTTCATGAAACTCATATTTGTCATGGTGGAACACGTTTGGGCCTCTCCCAGTAAAGGGAAATTGTAATGGTACAGCAAACAAAGACATTCTATACAACTGTGTCATTTCAACAGTTTGGGGAAAGACCACATATATGAGGGTCAGGTGTCCACATACTTTTGGCCATATAGCATGTCTAGAAGAGCTCAGTGCTGCCCTCTAGTGTGTAGTGTCAAGGCGCACATTTAAGACGCACATTAAAACAAATGGAAGACAGTGTGCTAATAAAGCATTATTGCAGTACAACCAATAAACAAGGCAATGACATATACCAGTTTCAAATAAACAAAGACAAGCAGTATATGAGATATTGATTACTTACAGGTTTCTCATCAACAAAAATATACAAATTGCCTACAGTATATGCTTTGCGAAGTTGTGGCTTGTTTATTCACTTTGGATGAAATCATTTATTATTATATTAATAATATAATAAACAACATTAGAATTATTTATTTTTTAATTCTAAAAAAAATGTAAAAAATTGAATTGTTAAGTAAGTAATTAATTAACCAATCAATTAATTAATTAAGTAGTAAAACAATACTTAGACTGAATTTCAGCAGGCATTGTGATGGAAAATATTGTGAGGCAAGCAAGCAAAAAAATAAAGAAGGAAAAAATTGTCACAAAGAACTGTAATCATTTGTTTTTTAGATTTTTTTTTAATTTTTGTTGTAATACAGAACTATATATATATATATATATATATATATATATATATATATATATATATATATATATATATATATTATATTATAATAAAAAAATATAATATTTTCTATTTCATGTATACATGCTAAATTTTATTAACTTATTACATTATTATAAAGCGATGAAAACAATTAAACAATGTTTTTTTAGCAAGCCCAAATTTTGCTAATACTTAGCTTAGTTAATTATGATCAATTTAATAATAATAATAATAATAATAATAATAATAATAATAATAATAATAATTATAATCATAATAATAATACTCATCATCATCATCATCATAATTATTATAATCCTACTACTACTACTAATAATAATACTTATTATTATTATTATTATTATTATTAAATCATCATTGTCATCAGAAAGAATGTCATATGGGTTGCCATGATCACAGTTTTTACACCAAAATGGTATGGCTTAGAGAAGAAAAAGTAATTATTAATTTATATATACCAGTTTGTAACAGCTAACGCAGACAAGTGTAAAATATAACGTAAAATACTACAGTGTTTCAGGTGAGAACATACCTTCACGTAAGGGGAACTGTTTTTCATTTGTTAACTAAAACAACCCTATTTTTAAACCAATGACTATACAGACATAAGCTATATTATTTTACACTGTTCTGTCATACACTTGTACTGTTTGAGCTAGTTTCAGGTATCTTTGTGTGGATTTTTAAATATTGTTGGGCTGGAAGAACTGAATGAGGCTTGCAACTCTACAGTTGTACAGTAAGCCTATCATGATGATCTTTTAGTGAGAATGAAATACATAAATTAAGAAAATGTGACAAGAGAATGCTGGTGAAACCATTGTCAATTTTATGTATGAATGAAGTTATAATGTGATGAAGTGATTGACGATTAATGGATGAATAAAACCATCAAATAAAACTGAAGCCTACTGAACTTTAATGAAAATTATAATAAACGTTTGCATTCATGCTTGTGCTTGCATCAGCCCAGCCGATCTTGATAACGCGGGAGCTACAGGATGTGGAGGTGTCAGCTCCAGAGGAAGCGTGTTTCGTGTGTGAGGTCTCTGTGCCTTTACTGAAATCCCCCATATGGACTCTGAATGGAGACGTGCTGAAACCTGGGCCCAAAGTCCTCCTGGAGAAAATGGGGACGGTTCACAAGCTCACCCTGAAGCACACGTCAGAGGACATAAATGGTGTTGTGGTGTTTGATTCAGGAAAGGCCAAAAGCACAGCAAACCTGTATGTCAAAAAGTAAGTCCAGCTTGTTAGATCTTAAGAAAAAAAAGCACATATCAAGACTTTAGTACTATAAAATTTGATCTGGAAGGTTTATGCTAATTTCAGCCTCCATTGAATGAATTGTGTGAAAATGAAATATTTTTTTGTTGTTGTTGTTTGTCTTTAAATAAACATGTTAAATTTACAGCGAATAGATTTGACTACACATCAATACACTAGGTTGCAATTGGTACCAAACTTTAGGTCTATGACATATATGTAATGTGGAATCGTGGAGAAACACCGCAGTTTCTGCTACAAAAAGTTGCCCATTTGGATACATTATCTTATACAGGCATACACACTCATGGCCATTTGATTAGGAACACCTAAGCAACTGCATATTCATGCGTTTATTTAATCAGCCTAGACTATGCAACAAAAATCATGCAGAAACGGGTCAAGAGCTTCAGTTACTGTTCACATAAACATGAAGAAAAAAATGTTATCTCCTCTATGACTCTGTGACGTGGATGCTTGGTACCAGAAGGGCTGGTTTGAGAACTTCAGAAACTGCTAATTTCCTGGTAATTTCTCATACAAGAGTGTAAAAAATGGTGCGAAAAACAAAACAAAACCAAATAAAAAGCACCGAGTAAACAACAGTTCATGATGAGACGTCAGAGGGAAAAGATGGAACGTTGTAGATAATTAAAAACACTTTTCCATTCTTCAGCTGTCTAGCTTCAACGAGTCTATGCCAAGGATAACCTCAGATTCTTATTTATGGCATACAGGAGTGAAACCTGATGTGTCTTCTGTTGTAACCCCATCCACAACAAGGGTTGTTTATAAGTTACTATATTCTATCGAATAGCACTAAACAATCTGACCTCTGAACAAACGTACCTCACTCATCAGCAAGGTATTTCTACCCACAGAACGGTCACTCATACAGTATTGTGTTTTTCACACCATTCTGTGTAAACATTGTGGGTGGGATGTGGTAGTTAAGTGGTCAAGGTGTTGGACTACCAATCAGAAGGTTGCGAGTTGGAATCCCAGGTCCACCTTAACCCTTAATTGCTCAGTTGTATAAAATGAGATAAAAATGCAAAGTAGCTATGAATAAGGTTGTCTGCCAAATGCTCTAAATGTAAAAATCCAAGATCAGCGGTTTCTGAAATATTTAAATCAGGCCTTCCATTACCAACATTCTGCCAAAGTCACAGTGATCCCTTTCTCTTCAATCTGATGATGAGATTAGATAACTGCATGTATACAGGCGTTCCTAATAAAGTGGAAGGTGAGCGCAGTTATTCTAATAACTCGATATACATTTAAGTACAGCCAGGCTGGTGTTAAGTGGAATCATTCAATACAGAATCTGTATGAAATTGATTTTTATAATGTGTCTTCTCCCCTTTACAGATAATCCTCGCCTGAATTGGACGATTTCCACAATCGTAAGCAGGGAGTTTTTAAATGGATCTATTAGAACTTTAATACTACTTTTTTTTTTTTTTTGTTGAAAATTCATCACTAATTTACGATCGATTACTCGGACATAAACATCCACCGATATCAGTGTCAAGTTGTTGCACACAAGGATGAATGTAAATGAACATTAAACCAAATCCTCAGTTGTTGGACAGACTGCGAATTTTTATTTTTTTTTTGTCTTTCATTTCCAGACAGAACATAATCTAGAATGATGGCTGTAGCGTGCTTAGGGCCAAACCTGTAGGATTGTTTGACGAGCATGATGACACCGTAGGACACTTTTATTAAGGTTAGGGGACGTATAATCCAGTTGACACCCTAGAAGATGCGTGTCAAAATTTTGCCCTGCTTGGACATGATGCACAAAAGACGACAGACTTCGCCAACAACCGACCACCTGGTTTTATGCTAAGGTTCATTAGTCCTGGTGTACGCTGTAATGAGATAATAATGAACACTGCTAACCTTTTTGTCTTGGTAGCTAACATTAAAATGAATTGAGAAGTAATTGTTGAATTATTTTACATTTATGTACATTGTCCTTTGTATAGATACCTTTTCTAAATAAATGTTATAAAATGAAAGCGACATTAGGAGATACACGTTTACACAGGTGTGGAAATAAAAAACAGGGCCAAAAGGCTGAATACTGATTGCTAGTATATTCATAGCAAGTCACCTACTAAATCAATACTTTCACCAGACAAGACATGAAACCCATGTCATGTACCGATGAATAGAAATGTTTTCTTGAATAATATGACCTGTTACATCATCCATATAATTTAAAAAAAAGTTTCTTGAAGTCAGTAATGGCCTTGTTTCTTCGCTTTACATATAAATAAATAATAAACTAATCTTTACCAAATCGATCTTCTAGTTGTGTTTATCTTCCGTTTTTTTTGGCTCACGCTGCTACACGCGCAACAAAACCCACAATCATTTTTTCATCAGTTTCATTTATGATATATCTCATTCAGTACAGTAAAATACAATTAATAATTACAAAAGTTTCAAGACTAGGTTACAGCCGACTTAATTTAAACTTGGCTTTCCTATTTCCAAATCACAAAACAAGAGAGAGAGGAAAAAAAAAAAATTTTACCCATTAATGCTGAATTTGGTTTGACCTAAGACAAATTAGCAGACACACAGAGGTGTGGGACAAATGTGGTGTTTGTTTAAATGTAGTACAGAAGGGGCAGTACAGTATAACAAACGCAAAAGGCGGAGGGTATACGTGTTAAATAAATGACTATATACATCGTGTTACTCTTGTAGTTGAGCACGTGAAAATAAACAGACACTTCTCTGAAGCTCAGACCAGGAATTGGCTAAAAAAAAAAAAAATAAAAAAAAAAAACAGCACTGTGGCTGAAATCATGACTTCATCATGTATCCAGAAGTTACTACCAGAGTGAATAGTAAGAATTATGACTTAGTACTTTGAGTACAACTGAATCTAGCACCTAGTCCTGACTTTATGTTAATTTTTAAATGCAATCTCTTCCAAAAAAAAAAAAAAGAAATAAAAAGTTTTAATTTTACATTAAAATGAGGGCAGAAAAAAAAAATGCACCATTAGTTCAGTTGCTAACTGGACTCAAATGACTGCTTGGATGGTTTTGGTTGCATAGTGACTCCTACAATATAAAGAACTGTAAGGATAAATCCAAAAAACACTGCATATAACTGACCTCCAGGGGGAGCCATTGCTTCTAAAAGATCAGGTATCACATTATATTGAAAAGCTGGGCTTAAGTGTTAATCTTATTAAGAATGTTGAAAGATGACTACTGATATACTATTTCTATATAGTATTTCTTTACAGAGCCAATCTAGAAAAGATCTAGATCAGATTTTACACCTCGAATTCTTCTTCCCTCCACTTTATGCATGTGGGGTGGAAACCGTGCGTTATACCCTGATGATCAACCGTACGATGGTTGAGGACGGTTGATTCAAAATCATAGCTGTAGTCCAAGTTGTTTTCTACACACAGGGTCAGATATACTGTCCATCTTCTTATTACGACTGGGATGCTGCATCAGCAGATGCTGCTTATTACATTTAAAAACTGCAACCTCATTACGGAAAAAAAAAAACACCGAACACCAATGTCTCCTAAACAGACAGTACCAGAGGACAGTGCAAGCTGTGAGAGACCAAACAACGCGTTTTAGAAGCGCAAAACTATTACGGATTGCTACCGAGATATCAAGAAAGTGTTTGATTATGTTAGCCACCGTTCCTGGGTTATAAAAGGAAAAATAAAGCGTACACTTTTTATGTGAAGAGGACACCACAAAGACCTGTTATATACTGTAAGATAGGAAAATAAATAAGAGCTGGTTCAGACTAGTGTGAGGGATCTATTAGATTGATGAGACCTTTAGGAATGTACCACGTCAGATATGGGATTCGGTTACATTTCGACACCGTATGCATTGAGAGAGGACTGAAAATCCTTGCCAGTGAACAAAACCTTTTATATTAAAAGAGAGGAAAAAAGAAACGAAAAATGCAGATCAGAAGGCCGCTGCAGCTGGAGTCTAAGCCGATAAAATATTTTCTAGTTCTTTTCTTTGTCCTCTTAAAATGTGAACTATTGCTTATCCAGAGTTAGTACCGATCTGCTTGGCTAAGGAATAATACGACGTAATAAATATATTAATATCTAGATTAATTTGGACATCCGATGAAATTTTCAATAACGAGAAGAAAATATGAGGCCAGGATCAAACAAACACAGACAACAGAAGAAACCAGTTGTGTTTGTCAAAATGAATCATGACTCAAAAATTTTAGGCCAGTTTCTATCTCTTTCTCTCTCGATGCAGCACTACACTCATTGTCATAAGTAGAGAAATTTAGCATGGCTCTACCATAATCATGCCTGTACAAAATGCAATACAAAAACAAAACAAAACAAAAACAGCTCATTGTCACCATCATCATCATCATCATCATTGATTATCTCCTTTGAACAGATCACCAAATGTCACAGCATCAACACTTGCAAAAAAGTCCACCTTATAGTTCTCAAGTAATCTTGACATGTCCACATTCATTGGCATTGCTAGGCAGAGAAAGCTGCGCGTCCAACACTAAGGCACCCGAATTGGAGTTTGAAAAGTTTGTGAAATCTGAAGCGTTAACGATGAAAGGCGCTTGTGAAAAAAAATTACATCCACTAGTAACAATGAGGATGTGTTTAAGAATGCTTTACTTTCTTAGAGTAATAGAAAGTCACAAATGGCATACTGTTGTACTGGATTTGTTGAAGAGCACTTGGGTTGTAAAAGACTGACTTCGGCAACTCCTTGGCCTCGGTGACGGAAATGACGGCATGCTCCCTGTCATTCTGTGTTTAGCGCCTTTATCCACTAGCCTGAGAACAGAGCCCTCGTTATAGAAAGTGTACTTCCTGCTTCCCTTTCAAACATCCATAAAATCTGAAATCTGGACATGATTGTACAATATTCTCTGGTTTTCAACTGAAAAGTCAAAACATGGCAAAGAAAATAATAAGATAACCGTTTTCATTTGGGCTGGTTTAAAAAAAAAAAAAAAAAATTATATATATATATATATATATATATATATATATATATATATATATATATATATATATATGTGTGTGTGTACACATTTTATATATATATATATATATATATATATATATATATATATATATATATATATATATATATATATATATATAGAGAGAGAGAGAGAGAGAGAGAGAGAGAGAGAGAGAGAGAGAGAGAGAGAGAGAGAGAGAGAGAGAAAGGAAAGAGAAAGCATAGCATGTTATGTGATTGGCATTCCCAATGTTTGAGGTAAATAATGCCTTAAAAGTACAGGACTGACATTCTGGCAAATAAACTCATGTTTCACTTGACTCCTTTTTTTTTTTTTTTTTTTTTTTTTTTTTAAAAAAACCTGCATTTACCGTAAAAGAATGTACTGATGTATGAATATCCTCTTCACGAAAACAAGCAAGGGAGCTGAGAGATTTCAGGTCTTTGAATATGTAAAAACAAAACCTTTAAACAAAAACCACTAATGTTCTGAGTCTTTTGGAGTTTTAAATACATGACGTAACCATTTTTGTAGTTGAAGAAGCAAGATTAAATGTTTGGCTTCATGTTTGGCAGATTATCCTCTCACATGTAAAACATGTACATGTCCTGTTTTTATCTAACCAGAAGACAAAAAAAAACACACACACACACACACACACACAGGTATCTGTCTATAAAAGCATCTCACAACTCACGCACAAACAACTAGGACACAAGATTAATGCATCAAAGTTGTGCAATAAAATGGCTTTCATTTAGTAATGCACATCTGCATGGTGACAGCTCACAGTTGGCCTTATTCCCCACCCTGATTTGGAATGAATCTTAAAGTTCCCTTGGCTCCCATTAATGCCTGGGGAGAAATTCTGGTTCTCCGAGTCTCTGCTAGAAACACTCGTCTGCTCCAAACAGCTCTAAAACGCACATGCTGCATGTAAAACCTCTGAAACATTAGGCTACTTGCCAAAATGTCGCCGCTGTCCTTTAGTAAAATAAATGTAATAAGCTATTGTATGGTTTTAGAGAAAAACATTCCTCGATCTAAAATCAGCGATATTTAGTTTAAACAGGGCTTCCCTCTACCTTACCTTTAAAGTGAAAAAAAAAAAAAGCTACAAAAGAAGAAAACACATATTCAAGTGTTAAAAATTGATACATTTTTTTTTTGTGTATGTGGGAGATAAAGCAGTCCTTCACAGTTCCATTGTTCTAGCCATATCAGGTTTCCATCAACTTTATGCTTCTCCGTCAAACCTCCTGCGAATGGAATTCTGGGTAGGTGATGAGGAGTGAGCCGGCGACAGATCCCATGTAGCAGGGAGGTGACGTTCCGAACCCCGCCAGCCTCCCTGGCCCCGTGGTGAAAGCTGCTCCGTCGATCACGCTAGCTGCTAGTCCTCTGCTGTTTGAGCACAGCGTACACGTCATCCACTTTACTCAGTCCCTCAAAGAACGGGATCAAATCCAGCAGCTCTGTGTCAGACATGTCGTCAAACCAAGAGGCTACGGGTACCTGGATGCAGCGAGGTAAAAACATAGGGTAGTGTTAAAGAAAGCCTAACCGTGACGAGAACAAATACGTAGACGCAAGAAAATAAGCTGTATATTGCGTATATAGGTGTACAGGGACGTACAGCATTGTCTGGGTGGAAGATGTATGATGCTGGTGAGTTATCCACGATGATCACTTTGTTGAGGTCTCTGCCCAGTCGGCTCAGGTCCTTGACGTAGTTTCCACGATGAAAAACGCAGGATTCTCGAAAGAGACGGCAGCGGAAGGCGCCCCACTTATCCAGCAGGTCTGACACGGGATCTGCGTACTGCACACATAGAAAGGCTTTCAGTTTTTCGTCTGCAGTTACCTGGCAGTCAAGTAGATTCAGAATCAGAAAAATAAAGGAAGCAGCTAAATGAATCTTCATTCGTTCATTTCATCTTCACCGACTTTATCACGATCAGGTTTGCGTTGGACCTGAAGCTGACCCGAGTAACACAAGATGCCAGGCAGGAGACTTCACAGGTGGAGGAGTCTATGTTAGGGTACTATTCCCACTCACATTTACACCCAGGGACATTTTAGCACAGCCAATTCACCTACTGCAAATTTTTAGACATGGGGACAAACCGAAGAACTTTTTTTTTTTTTGTTTGTTTTTTTTTTGAAAGTTGTAGCTATTTTTAAATGAAATTTGTTGCATGATGATTTGACACTAGAGTGATTTAATGACAGTATGTGCAACTTTTTGAGACCTAGCAAGAGAATCACATGATAGAACTATTTTTCTAAGTGGATTAATTAGAATGAATGGATGACTGACAACCTACACTGGATATGATTTAATATGCAGTGCAAAGTTACAATTCTTGAAGTGACTACAAAGTCAACTCATGGAAGGAGGGATGGATAGATGGATGGATAGATGGATGAATGGATGGATGGATAGATGGATTGGGTAAGGTTTGGGAAGGTGGATGGATGGATGGATAGATGTAAGAACTGGACACGGGATGGATGGATAGATGTAAGAACTGGACACGGGATGGATGGATGGATGTAAGAACTGGACACTGGATGGATGGATGGATTGGGTAAGGTTTGGGAAGGTGGATGGAGGGATGGATGGATGGATGGAGGGATGGATTGATTGGATGTGGTACGGGTGGATGGAAAGATAGATGGATGGATGTAAGAACTGGACGCGGTATGGATGGATAGATGGATGAATGGATGGATGGATGGATTGGGTAAGGTTTTGGGAAGGTGGATGGAGGGATGGATGGATTGGGTAAGGTTTGGGAAGGTGGATGGAGGGATGGATGGATGGAGGGATGGATTGATTGGATGTGGTACGGGTGGATGGAAAGATAGATGGATGGATGTAAGAACTGGAAGCGGTATGGATGGATAGATGGATGAATGGATGGATGGATGGATGGACTGGGTAAGGTTTTGGGAAGGTGGATGGAGGGATGGATGGATGGATGGATTGGGTAAGGTTTGGGAAGGTGGATGGAGGGATGGATTGATTGGATGTGGTACGGGTGGATGAAAAGATAGATGGATGATGTAAGAACTGGATGCGGTATGGATGAATAGATGGATGAATGGATGGATTGGGTAAGGTTTTGGGAAGGTGAATGGAGAGATGGATGGATGGGGTGGATGGATAGATAGATGGATGGATGGATGGATGTAAGAACTGGACGCAAGAACTGGACGCGGTATGGGTGGATGGATGGATGGATGGATGCTTTACTGATCCCGGAGGAAATTCAAACATATCTGCAGACAATAATGAGCCTGTGGTATCAGACTTGAATAAATGTATATACATTGCAAAAATAAAATAGCACAACTCATCTGTAAAAAGGGCCACAGCCTCGAGTTACATGATCATCTATTCACTCCATACATGCTTAGTGTGTATTAATGTTTTAATGCGTTAATGAGCTTTTCTTTCTCAACATTTGCCGTCACATCTTGTCAGCTCCTCATCAGTGTTTAGATTCATTCAGATTTCGGAGCAAACAACATGCGTCTGTACACTGGAACTCTTACTTGCCTGGAGGGGGGTTAAGAAATGTGTTATAATCACTATTATAAGCATGATTTTCAGAATAAAGCCCTTACCTTGGCTAAGCTTGCAGTGAACAACACGCACTCAAATAATTCGCCCATTCGCTTCAAGAACTCATCAACGTGAGGTCGCTTCAGTACATACACCTGGGATGACAGCAGAAACAGAACATGAACGTGTAATAAAGAAGAAACAGAACATGTAGGACACATTACTGCCTTACAGAAGCGACCGTTACCGAAGCAATTTTATAGCAAGCATAAAATTTTATAAATAAAGCAAATAAATAAATGAGTCTCTAATACCAGCTGGCACTGAATGGAGTCACTAAACCATGGAATGCAACGCAGTAAATACACATGACAGATAAGCTAATAGACAAACTGGTTCAAGAGCCGCTTTATAGCACCGTCAGACGATATGCGCATTTATAAATTCTCGTAAAATGGTTCGATTTTCATCTGGGTCAGCCAAAATTATTTTTGAAGCTGGTGGTCTTATTCCTGAACCAAGTGATCCTGAATAGGCTTTCCCGACATCACAAGCCTATCCTGGATTACTTGAATCAGGCCAAAGCCGGTAAGAGTCTTCCAGACCGGGTCTGGAGTCGTCCTTAAAAGGGGCCTTGGGGGTGTCGCGCTGCTAGGACCTGGAAGTATAGGGATGAGTCTGGACACAGATTAAAGTGTGCTGAGTTCTGGTGTAGTTATTAATGCTTGCGCTATTTCATCACAGGCACAGAAATAGCCCTCCGCTGCTCACAGCCATCAGCTGAGATGGCCATGAAGCTGTCAGGTAGCAAACTGGTGCGAGACACCTTACAATAACACAGTAAAACACAGGTTTGAGGCGTCTACTGTAGGGCATGACACGCTTAAATACCATACTGTATCTGATGCTTGAAGGATAGGAGGGAAAGGCACTTGTGCACTTCATACATTAAGTGTATTTTTTTCTGCTGTGCTTAGCATCGTTACCTTTAATTCTACTCATACATATTAAGTAGCTGCACTAAGCAGCTCATAAATACATAATAATGAGATTTTACTACCCACTACCTAGAATCTATCTACGTCCATACGGTATGATAATACGATTACAAAGTGCTCTATTGCATGGCATAATGATTGGTGAACATTTACAAGGCGTAGTTTATTGTTCCAGGATTGTGGATTCTCAGAATGATCAAATTGCTCGTGCATGTAGAAACCAAACCTCAATTATCTCAAATGAACGTTGTTTGTTGCACAAATCTATTGGGAAAATATTGTATTATGACGCTTCAAGATATTTTAATGATACACTATATTCAATCCTAAAGACCTCTGATTTAATTCTCTGGCAAAAAAATAAATAAATAAATAAATAAATAAATAAATTTACAGGCCCCTGAAGTTGCCAGTCAAAATATATTTAATATATTTATACTTTTTAAAAGGTTTACTGACTTTATTGAGTGTATAAGACTATAGCTGAATGTTAAAATCTAAGATTTCTATGCTAGAACTTTATAATTATGATATTTGCTGAGGAAAAAAAAAAAACTGGTGAAATGAAACTGGTGCAAAAAATAAAAATAAACAAATGATATGTCAAGATTCTCACCTGGTGTACAGCTCCATCAATTTCCACCGGAATGATAAAATCAGCATTGTTCACCGGCTTAAAGGCAAAAACAGAACACAGCCCTGTTAGCTCACTGAGCAAATATCGAGACAGGTAGACTACATGAAAATAAATCATTCATTAAAATAAATAAAACGAAATAAAATGGAATAAACATGAGAAGAGAATAGACTGATAAATAGATGAGACAAATAAATAGATTAGCAAGACAGCTTGATGGATTAGACCGACAGACTGATATCTAATTTCTTATAATCACTGTTTGCAAGTGTTTTTTTTTTTTTTGTAGCACAAGCTCAGGCAAGCAGTTTTCATGTGTGTGTGTGTGTGTGTGTGTGTGTGTATGTGTTATATTTAGCTACACATGAGAATACTGCTATGAAACTTGAGTCATCAGTCATTCTGAAATCCACGGATCCTACATCCTCATAACAACAGAGATGTATAAAGCCTTTTGAATCATCTTAAACAGTTAAATAGTTCAGTTTTTAAGGAGTTTGTGCTAGTAGTAGGCCACCATCATTCAGAGTGTGGGTTAACAGTTAGACTGTCAATCATAACAGCATCCGAGGTGAACACCCCCCACCCTCCACCCCCACGCCAAAAAAGAAAAACAAAAAAACGGCCAAACCACAATTCAACAACGACTAACAGGTTAAACATCAGCCCGAGCCAATCCCAGTGCAAAACAAGCACAGAGGTAAGAGAGAGACCTAGAGTAAAGGAAGTGGCATTGCGAACACTTCTAACCGTCAGTGACAATTCTACAGCGTCATCCTTAACGCCACACCATGAAACAGAACGCTTCGCTCTGTTTTTTATTAAAGCTTCACATGCCTGCTCACTGAGATAATGTAATATACCTCAACAAGAATAATAAATAAATAAATAAATAAATAAATAAGGCGCTGGATCTCTTTCTGGATCTCTTCCACTTAACCCTCTACTCCCAAGATAGAACAAACTGAAGAATAGGAAATAAAACGAAAAAAAAAAATAAAAAATAAAATACATAGAAATAAAAACACCAGATAGAAAGCAATAATTTGTGTATATATAGGTCATAGATTTAGGACATACACAAATGATTTTGCGAAGTTTTTACCGAGTTGAAACTGAAACAAATGGATGTTTTGCTATCTGACTAAAGTAGCTCGAGCTGCGTTTAAATCCAGAGCAGAGGAGGACAAAATGAAAAAGAAAAGAAAATCGGTTCTGTAGCATGATGCTGTCTGTGCGTTAAACTAAAGGGCAAAAACGTTACACTAACGAGACAGTGATAATGAATCCGATTCCAATGATTTTTTAATAAGATGATTCATAATGCTTTAAAGATTTACGACTGATCAAGTAACACTTTGACCTTCAATCATATACATTATAGCCTGCTCTTGGTAAATGAGTGGCAAGGAAAACGAACACGTGAACGTTGCATGACCAGAACCGCGTCTGTACTTGTGACATTAGCGATTTTTTGATACGTGCTTCCCGGCATGTTCCGGGCCGTCAAACTCGCGGAAAAGTTGTGATGATTGACGAGAACACTTTACATACACGTGTTTTCCAGCTACAGAGTAAATCACATTTTGTACCGACATATCTGTTACCTAGCCCTGTGATATTTAATGACGGTGTTCGTTTTGATAAACGTTGACGTTGAGCTATCCGACACCGCATCCGATCCCGTAACCATTATACGCACATGCTCGCTCGACCGTGCTGTAACGGTGTCATACTGACATGAGCTCATGGGCTAACGGTGAAAAAAGCGACTATAGGCGAAGAGCATTGAAACTTACCTTGAATGAACTGTGCACTAGCGTCTCATCCAGATCGATCACTACGCAAATCTTTCCTACATCTTTAGACTTGATCTGGGGAAGGAGCGGCTTAGCTGGCACCTGTGAACAGATGGTTGAGGCTGATTATAAGTTTCGTTAGAAAACCCGTTATGGAATAATCCCTTTACGAGCATTCTGAGCATGAAGTACGAGCCAATAATAAGACAACAGGTTAAAATTGTTAAACGGGAACGTTTTCAAGTTAAATGTTAGGTGTTCTAAAGACATAATACAGCAGGTCTGAGCAATAAACAGGAAAAAGTTATCTGGTTTTATGGGTGAATAAGCCAGGTTATGGAAGCGAGGGACCCTTATGAGGCGACATAACGAAGTTCTCGGACTGCTTTCGTTCTCCAGCCGAGATCGTGTGACTGAGTGCTGCTTGGGTACGATTACACTTCTACAGTCCAGCTGATTCTGAAAGATCACAGGGCGTTATGACCGAAACACAGTCTCGTCTTCCGGATAGAGGATATAATGTACGTGTTTACGGAAAACCCAGCTCCAAACAGTCACTTCAAAAATATCATAAAGAATGCATTAGTGTGCTAAGAAGAGGCCCCTAAATCAAATCTTTCACTCTCCAGACGTAAATAACAAGCCACATGGCACGCAAATAACGGGGCGGGGCTTCTTTTATTTTTGCCACTGCTTGCCATGTTTAAGTTTTGTTACTGTCATGCTCACCTAAGCTCACCCTGCATTTAAAGATATTGAGCCGCTCGACGTCGCATAAAACCGCACGCTTTCGTCACACCACGTGCAGCGCCAACCCATGCATTTACAACATCAAACAATTACAGCTCATGCTATGAAATCCTAAAGAGTGCCAGCTTCAAACAATTTGCTCTCAGCACGCGTGACCTCATTTACAGTAGCACATGGGACTCTGAAGCACTGTACCTGCTCTATAGACTGCACACAGAATTCACAATCGCAGTACTCGGGGTAATCCTCGTCGTCAGAGGCCTCGCTGTCTTCGGAACCTTCGGTCTGTTCAGAGGTTTCGTCGGCTAGCTTAAAAAAGTCGTCTGGCTCGCTGGGCTCTGCCGTTGTACTTCGCACGACTTGATGTATGATTGCGTCCAATTTTTCGCTGCACTTACTTTGAGGTGGAGAATCTGTCGGTTCTGATAGATCTAACGATATACTACAACAACCACGTGGCTCTAGATCTTTGAGAGGATCTTCGTCGGGTTGCGGCTCGATGGCGCTTTGCACAGTCATCAAGTCATGAGTGCCATTCTGGGGATCTTCGCTTGCATTTAACTCAATGCATTTTTTAACATCAGCTACCTCTTCAGAGGAAAATACAAACATGTCTACATCTTCGCATGCTTCTATCTCGCCACAGCAGGGTCCATGAACTCCCTCGGCTTCCTCTAGAAATTCCGGCATGTTTCCCTCTTTTATCAGGCCGTCGTCGTTCGGGTCGGAGAGGTACGCTTCGTTTTTATTTGCACTTTCATTTTGATCCGGATCAAATGTCTCAGAAACTAGATCATGTTTAACTTCCTTTTCTACTGGCATGGAAACCTCGATGAACTCATTTTCTGTAACGCGGTCATGACCAGCATACATTTCATGAGCGGAGATTCCTTGTTCGTGACATGCGCTCTGAATAGAACAAGGATCCGAGGCACGTCTGTTGTAAATCTCTGTTTCATCCTCAGTAGGAAGTTCATCTGATGGATCAAGCACGATCGTTTCAACATCCTTTTCGTCTTCAAAGAAGACTTCGGGGTCTTGGTCTTCCGCAACTTCATCTGAGGTAGCTTCATCAGTAGATTCAGGTCCATAATCATCCTCATCAACAGTCACAGTGTGTTCCAGGCAGGGTTTTGGTACCGTTTCTGTGTAAAGCCCAGAGCAAAGTACCTCTGCGTAGGTTTTATACATTTCTTTTTCTAAAGCTTGTGGCTCAGAGCAGGACTGCTGTGTGTTGTCATGTTCTTCTACTTCATCAGGTGTATAATCATCAGGGGCATCACCAAGGTCTTCAGCGACCTCGTGTCTGTCTCTAGTAGAACATTCGTCCTGCTCAGGAAGATCATGTATAGTTTCGCCATCATCGGTTTGGACAGGATAGTTTTCTTCAGGCTCATCAATAAAACTTGTAAATGACTCGTCGGTTTCAGCGCTGCTTTGGCTTTTGCTATCGATACAGTCAGCATATTCCTCTTCGCTGCCTTCATCTATTGATGCTGCTTTCACAACCGACTCTCCGGCTTTGCTTTCATCATATTCACAGTCGAAGGTTCCATCCTCAACATCACAAAGTTCAAACAGCTCAGAAGGCTCGTCACAATCTAACTGTGCATATTCTCTCATTTCGCACTCTCCGCAAAGTATCCTTGGCTCACCGGAGGTATCCGGCGGTTCGATTACAGCGTCGCTGTCACAGAGGAGCGATTCGTCACTTGGCCTGCCGATTGCAACATCGAGGTCCTCAACTTCCTCTCTTTCAAAGGTATTCTTTACGTGACAGTCAACGGCAAGAAACTGCGAGAGCCATCGAGCCTCAAAGGTTTCCATTGATCTGATAAACATCATATCACACTCTGGCTGCTTTTTAACCTCATTTGCGTTGTGTTCTATAGGACCGTTTTCTCTAGCGAGTTCGGAGGTGTGAAACTCGAAGCACTGCGTTCCAATAGCTTCACACAACTCCGGGGGGTTTTCGAAAGATTCGCTTTGTTGCGAGTCTTCTGAATTGTGAGCGGGCTCAAAGGGCTTGCGGTGCTTAGGAATTTCAAATTTCTCAAAATATTGTCCACAACTTGAGCATTGTTCGAGCATCTTAATACTTTCATTTTCGTTTAAAGACAGCTGGCTAGAATCTGGTTCGGTATAATAGTCAAAGCTCTGATTCTGCTCCCAAGTCTGTTCAGTAAAGTCATCAGATTGCTGGCTTTGAACCGAGCCGTCAAAGAAGTCTGAACAGGATCCGTGGCTGTTTTCTGCAGTTAACTCGGTGCCGTGTGTGTTTTCTATTTGTCTAGCAGGTGGTTGCTGCTCAAGGGACTCAGAGAATCCAGCTGGCATGCTTTCTTTAAAGGCCTGGCACATTTCAGAGGATTCAAAATGTGTGGTATGGTATTCACAGGGCAAGTTTTCAATGTTAATCTTACATTGTTCAAAGTATCTGCATGGTTCTTTGTCCAGTTCGTTTGGATCTTGTTCGCCGCATCGCTCAAACAAACCCGAGATGCAGATTTCTTCCGAACCTTCGTCGCTACTGTCCTCCTCTGAATGTTGCTCAGATTCGGGTTCATGCTCATAAAGCTTTTCAAGGTCTGATAAAACAAGCTCTTGGATTTTAGTATCTATAGCCTGAAATAGAATAAACTCCTCTGGTTCGTGTTCTTCCGTTACAGTTTGGTCACTGATGTTTGACTGCATGCTGAGTTCAGTGCATTCATTGTCTTCAATCGAGTGGACAAAATCACTGCTTATTGGAAAAGACTCACTGCGCTCCGAATCCAATTCAGACACACTGCTGCTCTCAGAACAATCCAGTTCGTCTTGCTCTGTTAATTCTCCACTGAGCTGTCCGTTTTTAATACAATCTCCATCGGTCTGCATTAATCCAGAAACAGTCTGGTGCACTGCAGAACCAACAGATGGTTTCTGTTCTGCAGAAAACATGCTCGATTCCGTCCCAATTTCCAAAGGCTTCCTCTCCTTTGTAGGACTGTCTTGCTGTAAGACTTTTGAAGGGTCAAAACAGAGTTCAGCTGGCATGTTAGCGTCAGTGTGCGTCCTCTTGAAAAAAAGACAGACGGCTGTGAGTATTCGGTGATACTGCTCTCCGCAAGTGACTTGCTGTCCCTGCATAAGCTGCACAGCTCAGAAGACATAAAACACTCCAGACATTCTGCAACAGGTTCGCTTGCCCTGCGAAGTGTGCAGAGCCCAGAGGGCAGACGCGGGTCGGCTACGTCCGCCTGCAGAGGAAACCCGTGGGAGTTTGTTGAGCCTGCAGGCTGCCTGGGACATCAGCGATAGTGCACACGTTGACATGACATGCGGATCAGAGCGACACCTCCAAGTCCTGCCTGTGCTTCAGCCCGCCTTCAGGAGACCTACAGATTTATTTTGGGGGGCTTCAGAGATGTGACAAATAACTCCTAGAATATCAAATCACTATAAAAAGCTGAAGTAAGGCATAAATCTGAAACAGACACCCAGCGGCGTCTTGACCACATGATCAGATACTAGCTGCTAACTGGCATGTTGTTTTCCAAGAATGGGGTTCGATTGAGTCATGGACAGCTTTGTATTATGCCAAGACACACCAGCTTATGGGTTACGTTCTACTGCTGCTTTGCAAATTTTACTCATTCTATTTAACCTGCATGGATTAAGTGGTGTAAATTGGATTTAATCTTTGGTTAGGCAATGGAAACAACAATGATTTAGTCAGGTCCAATATGTTTGATGAACGCCATCATGATATTTGATCTACGGTCACTGAGAATTATAATGTAAACAAGAAAAGCTAGTCGCCTTTGGTTTCTCCAAGGACATTTCTGATCGTGTGGCTCTTGCTCGTCGTGAGCACACGCCGCCTCACAGCCTCAGTGCAGATCACTGAATGACTGGGCAAGAAAGCCACTTTTGATTAAAACCTTTAAGAAATCTTTGACCGTGCCTTACTTTTGAGATGGTTCCATTCTCTTCCACCAGAAGTGGTGCGTTGTTGTTGACGGGCAGCTGATCTGTTTCGTCATGACACATGCAGCAGAAGAGGCTGTGGAAAAAGCCACGCTTGCGGGGCTTCTTTGAGTTCGACGCCGCATGCACTGGAGCACCTGAACAAAAACAACCCAAAGTAAAAGACACAACAAAACAAAACAAAAATAGCAACCTTAATTAACAAAAAAAATTAAGCAACCTTAATTAAACCTTAACCTTTAATTAAGCAACCTTAATTAAAAAAACCTCAAATAAAATTCACTTGCGCTAAATCTGTTGGAATTGATTGAAACTTTTTCTTTTTGCCAGTTCAAAAGACCACATCAGAAGTTACCAGGAACACGATTCAAAATCCTTTAGTACATTTCTTTGAATGAACTGTAACTTTCTACTGATACTTTGGCTAAGGATCAGTCGATCAGGGGAAGTCGTGGCCTAATGGTTAGAGAGTTTGGCTGCTAACCCTAAGGTTGTGGGTTCGAGTCTTGGGCCGGCAATACCACGACAGAGATGCCCTTTAGCAAGGCACCGAACCCTCCCCGACTGCTCCCCGGGCGCCTCAGCATAAATGGCTGCCCACTGCTCCGGGTGTGTGTTCATGGCGTGTGTGTGTATTCACTGCTGTGTGTGTGCACTTTGGATGGGTTAAACACAGAGAATGAATTGTCACGCTGTATGTCACGTCACTAATTTTAAAAGGAGCATTACCAGATAATCACAATAAAAAAAATAATACAATTTTATTTGAGCATACATATTCAAAAACACGTAACTATTCTCGCAGCAAGCAAAAATCCAACACAATTAAATTTAGAGAAACAACAACAACAACAAAAAGTTTCCTCGTTGTAGTTAGAAAAGCCGGCAGTCATATTTCTACAGCTGTAGAGATGAACCACAAAGGCAACTTGTTCTTGTATTAGTCACAATAACAACGATGTAATTGTGTAGCCATGTAATCACATACCATCGTGTTCAAAAGCAAACTATATATGCTAAAGATTTTTACCACAAAAAACAACCAAAGGCTTAAAAGCAAGCTATTATACCCTTATTAAGCTCATTCTTTTTATCAAAATAGTGAAGAGCTGCTGTGAGATTTGGCTGAATGGCTGAATAAAAAGGATGAAGCCATAGACTGTAGTCATTAATTAAAAACATATGTTCACCACACCCACAGGATCCTAAACACAGGCGGTATTCCCTCCACTACCTACGTTCCCACAATAACATATTTCATCTTAGTCGCTCACATAATGATAGTGTTGCGTACCTCAGCGTTATTTGCTATTTAGTCGGATATTTGTCAGCAAGTTAAGCAAATGAACACAGGGGTTCTGTGAATAGTGAGACATTACGGAGAATCCTTACGATTAGCGACCTATGTTTGGCTCGATGGAACAGCATGTAAGGCAGGCGAACGGTGACGAGTGCTGGCCCTTGGCAACACAAAATCTTGTCAACTGCAACCAAGATGGAAGAGGTCCTGTCAGCATGAAAGATTAGCCTGCCGGTCAAAATTCAACTAGGCTTGTTTGTATAAGGCACCTAGTTCAGTGGGGTACCGTTTGCAAAACTGCACAATGCTACACCACAACAACATGATACAAAGATAGCAGATTGACAAGGCAGTATACATTGGTTTTAAATATAGAACCGTGCATTTCATTTATCACTCTGTGTGTACTCTGACATGACCCACACTGTAAACCTTGGCCTGATTCAACTTTCATCTTAGGGGGTGTGTTTTGGTCTCCATAAAAGTGCACAAGATCTCCGAGCGTGAAAGATCTTTTACTGCCTCTCTATACATCTCCCATCGAGAACCTGGCAGACCTTATTATAGGATGTAGGACACCGTGGCAGTATTGATCGGAATCCTGGCCACCATGAATGGACAGTAACGTTAAGACACGAGTGAAGGAAGAGACCTGAGATGGATCCTTGGGAAGAAACATCATGCTCCGCTCTATGTTGACTCTTCTGAGGTTACATATCACTGCTTTAAATAGCAACAGACAGGCAGCTGCTGACAGTAGTCAGTGATGGCACTCTCCATATATATATAGCGCACTCTGTTCAGGCCATAAACGGAGACGCAAAACAAAACTTTGTTGTGTGTCTGACTCAGCCTAGCTCAATGTTTGTCTTGGTAAAATCTAATTGAGTATGTTTGCACAACATGCCATACCAAGCCAGGTGAGATGTGCCCATTAAAAAAAATAATAATAATAACAACTAAAAACAATAAATAAATACAATAAAAAAAAATTCACATACAAAATGACATTTGGATAAACTCAAGCCAAAATACAGACAAAAACGTTTAGACAAATTTTGCATTGGCTTGAGGATGTGTGTGATGCTGTGAGCCTCTAGACATTATAAACTGTATACAGTACAGACTTAAAGTTATACGATCTGAGACATTTTTTTAAAAGTGTCTCTCCTGCTAATCCATTGCGGTTAGAGTCCAGTGAACCGCTGCTCTAATGACTATGATATGTGATCCCCTTTTACAATCTAACAACTCGTTTCACACCAGCGGCTGGGAGTAAGAGGGGTAGCAGGGTAACGGGTTCAGCTGCAGCATTTTAAGATGGCATATAACAAATACTTTCAGCCGTGGACTATTATACAATTACATATGACGTTCCCCCAAATGAAGTAAATTACATAGACTTATGTTTATGTTAATGATCACATCATCTGTGTGTTTTATCTTAAAAACTCAATTTCCCACCTTTTATATTTTAATGCATAAAATAAGCTTAATTGTCATAATAATAATAATAACAATAATATCAACAATAATAATAATAACAACAATAATGATAATAATAATAATAATAATAATAATAATAATAATAATAATAATAATATGTAGGGTTTAATAAGGCATCAACTTTATAAAACAGAATTTTGGCTAAACTGACTAAAAACCTGAATTTGAATTCTATTTAAAACTGATCGCAAGAAAAAGTACACAATTACTGTATAATTATTTATTGACATTTCACACAATTATTTCTTTTTCAGTACCTCTTTTGTAATTATCAAAAGAAAATGACAACACTGTACAATAAATTGGTATATACTGTACGATAAACACTAGACAAAATCCCTGAGACACGTCTAACTCGGGTTAGATCGGTTCACTCCATAAGAGCACAAAGACCAGAAAAGAAGCTGAGGACAATGAGAGCATGTCCTAAGCAGAGTTTTGCAGCTCAACTGGAACTCTATGTGCAAAAGAAACCCTCTGAAGGCCCCTGTAGCTCTTCTTGCTCACCATCTCTCTCCCTCTTACAAACCCTGCCTCTGGAATGCAGCCATTTTGCCAGCCCATAATCTTGTGCTGTGTGGCAGGGCCCGGCCACACCAAAATAGGAACAGGAAATGAAGTAAGCGCCTGCTCTTTGTGCAGCCTCCACTGTATCGCATTACACACAAAAAGGCAGGTACAGTGCAAAAGAGGTTGCAAATAGCACAAATGACCTACAATGGCAAACACGCGCACTAAAACCCCCACAAAAACCCGGCAGTGTCAGTTAGCGCAGCTACAATCTGTAGCATTTGTTTTTGTTGACAGGTTTGTGGATGTTTACAAGATGTAAACAATGCAATGCAATACAGCCTCCTCTACATGAGTCATACATGTAACACAAAGACGTGAACATGGCTCAAATCGCTCGGTTTGCCTTTGTACATTTCTGGATAAAGAAAGCTAGTTTAGCTAAACTGTATGTGTAGCCTGTAAAAAAATGGCTACAGTTAGCTGCCAAAAACAAAAACAAAAAATCATTACATACTACTGCTAAGCTTGCTAACATTTCTCCAACTTGGAGTTGCATTTGTTAGCTATAATTATGTTCTTAAATAGATTTTGTTTTATATATAAAAACACAATCCTTGAGAAATGAGACCTTTAATTTTGAATAGAATCTTTCACTGCTAGGTTGTAAGCCAATATGCTAATATTCCCATTTTTCTAAAAAAAAAAAAAAAAAAAAAAAGGCTTTCTCCTTTTTAGCATCTCCTAAATTTAGCATGAATTCCGACATCCTGAAAAATACTAAAAACCATGAATTATTACTAAACTGTGATCCCTGTAATGGCAGCATGTCATTTTTTCCTACATTTGGTCCTAATCTGCTGCTGTTTCAGGCTAATTAGCTCGCTAGCTGACATCCTGAAACGGTCCTAAATATTAGAGCGTACTGTATGTAGCACTTAAATACTCTGAACCTAATCCCTGGTTAAAAATGATTAAATTGATATCTGTATCATAACATTTTTGTGAAACTGCGATTTACATTTTTTTCAAACCACTTCAGGAGGTGGTCTGGGACGCATTTCAGATGAAACTGGACAGGTGTAAACGAATGTGATCGTTCAAGCCACATACGTCAGCGCTATACTCCTCCCAAATGGAAGTACGTCACTCGCAAGTGATCTTTCACCCAGGTGTCTCGTTGGGTCTTAAAATGCGCTGCTGCCGCCAGCAAAAATGCAGCAAACAGTAAATGCTGTCGTAACGAGTTTTTTCGTCTTCTTTTTGATTGCATTCTGAAAACCCTATACACCAAAGCGTGTTCCATTTCAATTACCCCCGAAATGAGGTAAAATATAATTGCATTTTGGGCGGGAGTAGAAAGATCGGATTGATATCCGATTCGCCAAGACGCATTTATGTGGCCTAATGTAAATGGAACAGGTTTAACAAATCAGATAGCTATAAGATCAGAGAAAACACATGAAGTGACCAGGTGTAAAAAAGCCCTATAGGGCCCTATAAAGGCCCTATGGGGTCCCCTATGATATCCTAAACCAGATTAAAGCCAGATTTTAATCCATTACACCTGAACTGCAACAAAGTACCTGGGTTATTCTGCACAAGTATACATTAATCTATTAATTATTATTTAGATATTATTTATTTAGATATTATCATCATCACATTTCTTCAAGTGTTATATTATATTATTATAATTCCCAGGATGTTAATTTTATTACCAATAACTGATCCGTTACACACACTTGCACATTATTGTCTGTAATACATACTAACTTTTTGAAACTCGGTTTAATCAGTCACTATATGAAGCTAAAATTATAGCTTTAATTCAAAGCTAAGTCTCATCAAACCCCGTTCAGGTGAATTCTATTTGTTAAACATCTGTAGCTAGAGTGTGTCAAGTTACCGCTTGGCTATATGAAACATGGCCTCTATGGACTTCAATTCCCAGTTCACACGCCAATTTCACCTGATTTTTGATAGACACCTGGACTCAATCGCCACATGCATAGACTGCGCAAAATATTCGTTCAGCTCTGTACCTCATCTGATATACCAAGCTTTTCCTTCATGATTCGTTTCCATTTCTGGTTTTGGTCCAAAATTCAGGATTATAAATTTCATCTTATTACCTGACTTTGGATTCTGGGATGCGGATTATGTTTTGGATTCGTTTGCGTGTGAAATTGTTTATTGTAAGTAAAATCATTTTCTGCAACTCTCGCTAATTTTGTCCGTTGACAGAAAGGTAGCAGCAAAATAAAACCAATCAGTTACCTAGAATTAACAAGGGACACTGAAATAAATAGTCGATAGGTTGGAGGGGGGAAAAGGACACTAAATACTTTGTCATTGATGGTCCCCAGATGGCACTGTCCTCACATCCACTAAAGCAAGCGAGAGCCAGTCAGTCAGAGACGAGAATATTCTCAGCCAGATCATTCGTCAGTCCACTAATAACTATTCAATAACAGAATGAAGGTTAGGTGTTTGGACACAATGTTGGAATGCTGCAGGAAAATATCCTGACACAGTTTTGAGAGGTCACACTGAAAGCTTGGCCTCAGTAATCATTAGCCAGCAAGACTAGATCATCCATTTTACAACACAAGTACGACCACGTAGCCAACACATATACTGTAGTGTCATTCAGCTCAGAACCCAGGTCATAAAAGAGATCATAACGGAGTCCTTAAAAGATATGGGTGGCTGTGTGGCCGGATCTGGATGGTCAATGCTGGAGTGAAGCCTAATCAATCCTGCCAGCCAGGAAAAGGCACTGATTCTTTCAGCGTGTGTTTTTCCCACTGTTATGTAACGTGAAATTCCACAGGTTTTTCATCAAGAGCTGAGAGGGTGGTCCGAGGGCAGAAGCCAGAGCTGATGACGCAAATTTTTCGACACTGCACTTGTTTTGTTTTTCTGGACATACGTCTGTGTGCGCGCAGGCACTTCTAATCCAAGCTAGCAGCAGCAAACAAACTGAAGGGATACTACAGATATCTCCGAAAACTGTGCTGTGACAATATCACAATATCGTAGAGATCAGTGTTAAACGTCATCATTTTTTTCTCTGTTTCTACATTCCTGTAAAGCCTCTTCGAGATGTCGTCTATTGTTAAAATCGCTATACGTATAAATTGAAATAAACTGAATTGTTCCCATCAACGGTCAACAGTCCTTTCTCCCTAATGTCATTATGGCACAACTATTCATTCTTCACGGTCAGTTTTCACTAGTATAATTTCAGCTTGAGGGACCGATCTGATTTGTAGGCAGCATATAAAGATCAAGTGATATATATATTTACTAAATTTTCGCTCCATTCACATTATGAAAGTGCTGCAGTATTCGTGCAGAACACTAAATATCCAAACATTCTTAGCAACACAACGCCAGCAAGTACGGACATGCGGGCTTGCCAGAGAGCGAGCGATGCTACTTGGAGATAAAAAGGCACTCTGGGGGACAGAGATATGTTTACGAAATGTCCAGAAAAGGGATGGGACAATCGCATGACAACAAAGAACAGAAATTCCTTGTATTTTGATGCATGTATGAAACAGCGTAAGAGTTTTCTTTTCCTTCATCAGAAAGGTGTAGGCCTTTTTTTTTTTAAATAAAAGGTAAGCTGAGGGGGAGGTTACATAAACATTAGCAATGCCAGGTGTTCCCTGCAGCAGTTCTTATAACGAACACTTATATAAGACTTTTTAGGCCAGATTTCTGTACACAAATCAAGTTCGACTGTCCCTTGACAGATGAGCGAAGACCGATTCTGCCAAGTCCAATTCCAATACTCGTCAACAAGTTTCTCTCTATCTTTACTGTTTTTCTTTATTACATTTATTCGTCTTCCACGCACATTAGAGCATCAGCCTGAATCCCATCTAAGCATAGGTGAGCATTTGATAGTTTAGAGCCTTGCACAAAGCTGTGGTTTTTAAAAGTCCTTATTGTGTGACGCCGGTTCCCCTTACTTATTATACCGTATTTCCGTCTAAACTAGAACACCGCTAGAAAAAGTCGACCTCAGACACCAAACTTAAAGGTGCGGTGCACGATGTTTGAAAGCCAATGTTGACATTTGAAATCACCTAAACAAACACGCCCCTAACCCAAATGGGTGTCACCCCTTTATTGATAGCTCCTCCCCCACACATACATACGTAACCCAGGCAACTATTATAGCGGAACCTGCTGGGGCAGCTGGCCGAGGGGATATTTTTATTAATAAATGAACTCAATGAGTAATACTACAGTATTGTAATACAAATGTGTTTTTGTAGTACTGTGTGTTGTACGGTGAAAGGTTTAGCTCCGTTTCACGTGGAAGACGTTCAGTTCTCTCCAGCGCTGGAAAGCTGATCCTATATTAACACGTCCTACTTCTTGCCTTATCGTAAGCTTTTTTCGCTTTTCGTTTTTATCCGCCATGTCAATGTTTCAGTCGCTTTCTGCTAATGTCACACATGAGCACTGAACACTCTCTCCACCACATATTGACAAGACACGCCCCTTTCTGCTCATTGGCTACACGTTTGTTTTGTTTGTCGGCCCGACAGTTTTCTGAAGCATTTCTCAAACAACGTGCACCCCACCTTTAAATGAGAACTGCATGATGAATTAAGTAACAACGGTGTTATATGTTGGTCTTTGGCACACTTTGCAGTAAACAAAACGTGTATTTATTGAGTCCTTAGCAGACTATGCAAGACACCTCGTCTGCCTTTTGAATTAAACGTTAAAATGAAACCAACAATATTAAGAGCTAGTTAAACAATATCTGTGGAAACCTTTCTGTTTTTCTGTTGATAAGAACTGATAAGCTTTATGTGGATGAAAAATCAGGGTTGACAAACACATTAACGTGTCACTGGCCAGTTTTGTGCAGCCAGGATTCACTCACTGCGTTCATTCATTCCACAGAAATATTCGTTTCTTCTCATTACAAGTGCATTTCTCAGTCGTTTTAAAATCCACTCACGGCTTTCCCAGTGTTGTTTCTCCCCTTTTTTCCCTTCCGGAAAGTTACGGTAATTAAGGTTTGTGTGTGAAATCGTGTAGTACAATCTCTGCGCTCACCGGTCATGGTGAATCAGGGCAATAGTGGCACTCTGTTTCTGTGGAGGCTGCAGAAATCTTACAGGTTTTGTGTCAAAATTCATTCAGAAAGTAATTCGAGATTGGAATTTAAACTGCAATTTAGACCGTCCTTGATAATCTGATGTTTTCCCAGCATTTCGCACTGCAACATGTGTTTTGCTTGCTCTAACACACCTCATGAAGGCCTTGATAAACACAACATGAGTTGTCTCAGATGTGTTAAAGCAGGAAAACCATTGTACTAGTATCTGGAGTAAAAATGCTCCAGATTCAGGACTTGTGGAAACACGTAAAATGTCTATGAATAAAGATCCGCTGTGAAATCTGGAGCAGATTTGAGATTTAAGCAGATTTCTGGCACAAACGTGCGGAAAGCTTCTCAATAATCTGAGAGAAATGGTTTAAATCGGTATAAATGAAAAGTAACGTCCTATGTTTGATACGCTACGTACCGAGGCTAAATGTTTTATTTAATCTCCTTTAACACGCACGTTGTTCTGCAACTGTCACTGTGCAAAAGTACAGAATAGTAAAATGGTGCCACTGGGTATGTACAGCTCTAATAAACATACTGTTTCCTGTTAGATACTGACACAGCAGCCGAGTCACATGGCCCTAGCGTTCTAAAGGCTGGAGGTGAAAATTAGCGCTTATATCAACACATCTAAGGAAATAACAAATTTGTTGTAAAATGACGCCGGTATCAGTTTTTAGAGGATTAAAAAAAGAAACAAAGCCGTCGTGGGCCTGCCTGGTCTCTTTTTCTTGCCATGGATAGACCTATTCCATATAAACACATATTTTTGCACCAAAAAAAAAAAAAAAGAAAATTAGGAAAGAGCAAAAAGTTTAAGCCCGTCACAATTCCACTGGGAAAACAATGACTTTGGAGTAGGAAATGAGTCAGTTAGTGTGCTAGCAAAAACAACAAAAAATGGTCACAAAAACAAGCTGAGAGGTTTTTTAGCCATCCTGTTCACCATAGAACGGAGTCGAAGCAGCGTGAGACTCAATGCAGGTCATCACTCTCAAAACGCAACACTATACATCACCAGAACAGACTGTACTTACTGTACGCTCTACTGCAAGCAGCTGCTCTGAAACGCTTTCGAGATTTACCACGTTTTAGTAAGGGTGCGTTAGACTAGCTTTTTATATCGAAGGGGAAAACGACAGAATATATCGGCAGTACAGGCCAACAGAAATAACATAGCATAAATGACCACACTTACATTTTACATTTATTCATTTGCCAGATGCTCTTATCCGGACCGCATCGTAGATCAGACGGTCAGTCAGACCGTGATGAAGTGCATGGGTCAAACAGAAGACGTGTCTTTTTATTTTTAATCCAGTCTATTGGTGGGTATTATAGAGAAAAAAAAAACGTATAATAACAGTATAATATTCCAGCTGCTATATAAAAAGTATATAATAGTTAGACAATTTAGGCTTGTCAACAGAGCTCTGTGTTTTGAGCTAAACTTTTACACAAACATTAAAAAGGAGAGAAAATTCAATATATATTTTAAAGGAATATATTTTCTTGTCCAAACAACTACATGTTGTTGTACTTGTACATGTTGTACTACATGTGGCAACTTGGCAGTGGCAGCTTAGTGGTGAAGGTGTGGGACTGCGGATAGGTTGAGAGTCCAAATCCCAGTTCCACCAAAAGCTGCCGTTGTTGGGTCCATGAGCAAGACCTCAAACCCTCAACTGCTCAGTTGTGTAAAAGCGATACATGCAATTCGCTCTGGATAAGAGACACTGCCAAACGCTAGAAATGTCAATTTACAGGAATCTTGGTGGAGCCTGAACCTATCCTGGGAATACAGGGTGGGAATATGGAGGACTCCATGCAATATTGTAGGACTCCATGCACACACACATTCACACACTCCGTTCACATTTATTGGCAAATTAATGTGAGTCTATTGAAATGTTTTTGGGAATTGGGATGAAACCCATACAGACACGGGGAGAACATGTGAAACCTTACACAGGCAGTAACTCCTCTAAATAACATTTGAAGCACAAACAATCTGTTATTCATTTGTATTCTGTAATCATTATTAATTAATAATAGTAGTAGCAGTTTTGGAAACTGTTTTAAATCTGAGCCATTTACATCAGATCTCATGCCCCTTTTCCACCGAGGCAGTTTGAGTGCTGGTTCGGAGCCAGAGCCTAATTTAGAACCAGTTCTTTCTTTTTCGACACCGGCTCTGAACCAGGAAAAGTGGTTCTTAAGTAGCACCAAAACGTTGCTGGTCTAGACTTAAGAACCTCTTGTGTCAGGGACTGTGGGCGGGGCTACTGTTAGCACCTTTGATAATGTACCTTAAGTATACTAATGTTTAATACATTTTTACTTTACCGCGATATGATGCATTATCAGCACACATGATAGTATGTAGCTACATGCTAAGGCTAAGTTTTTCTGTGTTAATGATAAAATAACGTTATGTACTTTCTCGATTACTACCTCCGTTTATACAGATTACATGGAGCTGCACGTACACGTTGGATTCACCGCGTTTGGGTGTTAATGTAGCCATGAGCATTAACAGTAAAGCAACATACGCTATTGTTGATGTGTTTGTGTTTGCCGCTGCTGCACTAACGTTGCTGTGTAACGTGACGCGTACAGTATACAGTGACGTCAGACTCGGCTCTGTGACGGCTCTCTAGCTGGTGGAAAGTCAAACCGGTTCTTAGAAGGATCGCCAGTGGAACCAACTTTGAACCAGCACCAGCGCTAGCTCTGAACCAGCACCCGGGTCTTTTTGGTGGAAAAGGGGCATTAATGGGCTAAGGAAGGAGGAGCCAGGAGAAAAAGAAAAACAGTAAAAGCAAACAAACAGACAAAACTTCCAATTATATATGTATATAAAATTGGACAAAACTTCCAATTATATTACTTCTGGACAGCACACACACACACACACAAAATCTCTCTCATATACATTAAATACGACCTAATGCAACAGTTGATGTCAATAATCTTTTCATTTTATATATATATATATATATATATATATATATATATATATATATATATATATATATATATATATATTATATATTATATATTATATATAAAATGAAAAGATTATTGACATCAACTGTTGCATTAGGTCGATTACTACTAGATTATTGACATCAACTGTTGCATTAGGTCGTCACTTATAAGTCACAGCGAATAATACATGTAAATATAGTCAAATATATACACTGTAGTTATAATCGTTTCTGTCTTAAACGTTTAATAAATTCAAAGTTTGCAAAAAATTTAGAACTATAATGACTTCCCAAGAATTAAAACGGTCCAGCAAGCATCACAGCCCACTTACATATTCATGGTTAGCTTATTTAGGGAAGCACTAGCACTAAGAGTTGAACTTTGCTGCCAAATAGCAGAGGTTTCCGTCGGCCAATGAGCATTACGCAATAAGTACATAACAAGTGCAAAGAAATTCCTAATCCAAAAAGGTGTCACGCCTAAACATGACGACGTGCGTTACCAGTCTGAAGCTACTAAATCTTTCTTAAAGCTAAATCACCCTTCTCAAAGAAGACATTATTTTTGTACCAATACTTCCGCTAGCTTAGTCCAAACATAGCAGAAAACAGTAGGAAAGAGTTAACCATTTACTAGAGAAGTGTTTTGTGCACTTTAGAACATTCCAGCACACTGTTTACTTCACAGATACTAGCGCTAAGCACAGGATGATAAGAAGAGCCTCGGTCATTTACAGGACAACAATAGTGACAATGCGATCGAGCACATGCAGGGAAACCTTTTTACCCCACAAACTCTGCACGTGGGACTTCCTGTCATTTTAGCCAGCGAGCTGCAGAAAGTGACGGTACATCACATGATGACTAGCCTTTGACCTGCAGTAAACAATTAAAGGGCAGCACAGATTTAGGACACACTGTTAAGGCCCATGATCCTTCCTCCAGAAAGGACTTTGTGCATTAAATGACTAAGACAGATGAGGCTTTAAATGGGGAGATTGTGTTAAGTCAAGCCAACTTTATACTCTAAACAACAAATGAAGTAAAGCTTCTGGACCACACAGTGCTGCACTGAACGTTCCACTCCCAGACCAAATTTAGGCCATTAAAAAAAAAAAAAACATTGAATACAGGATTACTCTGAAAGAAAATGAACAAAAATGTACATGTAGATAAACAATGACGGTAAGGCAAACACCTCAGCCTTTCAGTCAAACTGTTCCAAATAAAACCTTAAAAAACCTCAACAGCTAAAACTGACAGTTATATAAAATTGTTTTTTTACCAAAATGTCGACTCAAATTAATTAGTCAGAGGCTGTTGAGTTATTATTTAACGTTTCTCTAAGGAGTCTCCAGTGTCAGAGAAACGCTGTTGCGTTTCATTTATTAGTATTTTTACTTTTCCTGTCATGGGGAAGTCATGGCCTAATGGTTAGAGAGTTTGTCTCCTAACCCTAAGGTTGTGGGTTCGAGTCTCGGGCCGGCATTATCACGACTGAGGTGCCCTTGAGCAAGGCACCGAACCCCCCCCAACTGCTCCCCGGTCACCGCAGAATAAATGGCTGCCCACTGCTCTGGGTGTGTGTTCATGGTGTGTGTGTTTTCACTGCTGTGTGTGTGCACTTTGGATGGGTTAAAATGCAGAGAACGAATTCTGAGTATGGGTCACCGTACTTAGCCGTAGGTCACGTCACATCACTTTATAACTTCAAGAAAGAAAGAAAGAAAGAAAGAGAGAGAGAGAGAGAGAGAGAGAGCGCGACCATTATTTGTTTTAAAATATGAAATTGGCTTCATGGCCATTACACAACCTTAAACATTACAATAACAATCAAATTAAAGGATCATTCGTCAGTAAAATATTATAGTTGGATTTAAGAGGAATAGAAGACTTCAGAAGACTTCAGGACGTGCCTTCCCCTTATGTCCGGCTGCATCACACGACCCTGACGATGAATACTCTCCCATGATAGCAAGCCATGTTGTGCTTTATTGGTTATGTGCATATTTCCTGCTAAGTTGCTCATTAACTAAACAGCATCTCATAAACCACCTCCTGCAAATCTCATAGGATGTCAATGCTTCATGCTTTAAATCAGACCTCAACTTCTCCAAAAGTGAACAAAACCCAAACCTCATTGTGAACACTGTACAGTAGGCCAAAAGGCATCGATCTGGCTCCTGGAGGAGCGATGCAGCTACGTATAAGTCCGTGTTATGAAACACATACTAAACCTGCTTATTTATTGAATCACGTTGCTTTAAAAAGGAGAGCCAGATGAAGCTGGAGCCAGAACGTAGAACTGCAAACAAACAGCTGCATCCTTCAGGTAATAGGGAAAGTGAAATCAGAGACGTGGATGTTTTTAAATCAAACATCAGAATGCGGAAAAAAATGGGATGGCGGTGACTTTAACGGCGACACTGCCGTGGATATCATAAGGGATGGATTTCAGAGTTCCTGGTGTTTTCTTCCATAGCAATCCCTAGCCTTTACATAAAGAAATAGGAAAACGAATCAAATCAAATAAATCCAGAAAACAGCATGTCAGAAGAAATACCCTGTTTATGAGCGAGGTCAAAGGAGACTCGGTTTGAGCTAACCGACACACCAGGGTAACTCAAATAAGCACTCTTTACAACCGTGGTGAGCTGAATAGCATCTCAGAAAGCACAACATATTACATATAGAGGGAGAAGGAACAGCAGAAGACCACATCAGGTTCTGCTCACGTCAACCAAGAACAGGAATCGGAGGCTACACTGGGCTCAGGCTCACTAAAAAGAAAGTCAAGGCAACATTTTTCCCCTATTTATAGAATACATGCATTGTCTACATAGATGCATATAAAAGTATATAAGACCAACGGGTCCATCTACTTAACTGTCAATGTAAAGTAACCACCAGATATCCACCAGATTCTCAGCACAGCAGTGTGTGTGCGTGTGTGTGTGTGTGTATCAGGCCCAAAAGCTTTACAGAAACATTCTCAGTGATGGGTTGAGAAAAGTCCACCGATTACATTATATCTGCTTAACAATGTTCTTTACGTTGAAGGATAAGCAGATGATAATAAGGTGCTCACTGGAAGTGTGTGTGTGTGTGTGTGTGTGTGTGTGTGTGTATGCAAAGATTTGGCCACCTAGCTATCTACACCAGTCTCAAGACTGATGCCAAAGCATATAACCGAACAGGATGTCTGTGTATGCCACAGTATTACAATTCCCTGCATAATGTTCCTGTGCATAAACCAAATCCCATGAAGAAACAGAGTGTCTTACACAAAGCCCTGACCTCATCCCCACTGAACACCTTTGGGACGAACTGGAACAATGACTGCACACCAGGCCTCCCATCATTAACCTGACATCACCAATACTCTTGAGGCCACAGCCACGCTTTAAACCTCAGCAGAAAGCCTTCCTGGAAAACTAGAGCTTCTTCTAACTCCAGAAAGGAGACCAAGTCTGAAATGGGCTGATTAATAAAATAATGAATGTGATGGTCGGGTGTCCACATGCTTTTCATGTTTTGACCAAACAGTGAACCTAGTATGGGGATATGAGTACAGTGTATACATGTAGAAGTGGAGTGTGTAGGCGTGTGTGTGTGTTTACTAACTTGTTAAGCTTATATATTTACCTTTATTTGTACAAATAAAATCTATTTAGCTATATTTGATTATAACACCATGTATTATGTTTATATGCATGTGTATGTGTAAGTGGTACAGATACGTCCCCACACACACACACACACACACACACACACACACACACAGAGAGAGCTTTCCGGCCCGGACACACACACTTCGAACAGAAAACTTAATCCAAGTTTGAGGACCTGTTGATTTTCTCACCTTTGTCCCGCAGAGGAGCGCTCGGCTCTTCATCCCGACTCACTTGCGTGATGATGGATGACGGCACGTCCATGAAGCCCCGCAAAAATCCCGCACTTCTGCACTTTCTAAACTTCTAACCACACAACTGAGCAAAATTCCCCACGCTAAAGCGTCCCAGAAATCCTAACAGCACTCCAGGAAATGCATCACGCGCACAGCTGGAGACGGTTCCTTTCTTTCTTGACCACAACAAAGAACATCAAAAAAAAAGTTTCGATACTTTAATGGCAACTTTGTTACAACATGGAGTTCGGCTCTGCTCTCAATTTCAAGATACAAACATGGAACTCGTCGGTTTCAAGGCGCCCGAGCTCTTAAAGGGGCAACGCTGAATACATAAGGCCATCTTTTACATAATACAGTCTTTAACATATCGTGTGAAAAAGAAAGAGAAAGTAAGAAAGAAAGAAAGAAAAAGTGTAGGCCCTTCTTTCCAAGATTTTTTATTTTTTTTTTCAGCTGTGTAAAGTATAATTATATATATATTTTTAATAAAATATAACCTTACTGCCAGTTGAAATAATAAACATTATAGGGGAAACATTTCCATTATACAATATGTATATGTTTAATAAACTAATTAAAACCTACGTAAAAACCTTGTAAAAAAAATTATATATATATATATATATATATATATATATATATATATATATATATATATATATATATATATAAATCAGTTAAAACAGGGTAAAGTTTTATAATGTTTTAAATCCAGATAAATAATCGTTATATAAAACATTAAATAATGATCTAAAACGACCTGAAACAATACAATATGTGTCTAAAATCTACATTTTCAACTGGAAATAGGTTTTAAAATAAATTGTGCGCTGCCCCTTTAAATTCTGCAAAGTCTACCTAAGTTTAAACGCTGCCTCTGTATGGAACGATGCGTCTTTACGCTTCACTCTACTCTGTAATTAACGCGGACGGCGAGCGAGAACATAGACTAATACCTACACTAAACTCTCTCTAAACTGTCAGTATATGTGCCACTGTGTGGTTATGCGCTTTAAACCCAGAGTTTTTAGGTGTGAAAAGTTTCTTGCGAACTTTCCGGGCGCCTTGAAACAGCCCCAGAATGAAGAATAGGGAGAGTCCGCAAAGTCCGAGCGCTTCGTTAAGTTTACAGCAGCAGCAGTGTGTCAAACTCAGGTCCCCTGTGTACAGAGTTATGTCTATACACTTATAGCACGCCACATTTACCCCAATACACGCCGTTTTATATTAATTGATGTGTGAAAAGGTGAACATTTTGAATGGACACCGTTTGAGAGTTTCCTCAGATACTCAGATGGGTTTCCACCAATCCAAAGACTGACTGGGATCTGTAAACTGTGTGTGGTGTGTGAATGTGTGTGTGTGATTGTGCCCTGTGATTGAGCCTTGTGTCCGGATTCTTGGGGAATAGGCTTCAGGTTACGGTGACCCTGTGTAGGATAAATGTGACAGAACATGGACTGAGAGAATTAGATCTGTCCTCAAAGTTGGCGAACACAGAACAATCCATACATCCATCCATTCATTTATCCATCCATCAATCCAATCGTCTGTCCGTTCATCTGTCCCTTCATTCATTCAACCATTTACATTTACAGCATTTGGCAGAGGCCCTTATCCAGAGCGACGTACATTAAGTGCTTAAATCTCTAACGTTGTATCATTAATGCTGGCTCACTAGGTTACATATTTAAGATACCATGAGTTTAAAACATTTGTTCAAAGTTACAATGAAAAAGTGTCAAAGGTTGTGGGGTTTTTTTTTTGTTTTGTTTTGTTTTGTTTTTTAAATGCAAAAGATAAGGAAAGAAGTGCTAGTTGAAGTGTTTCCTGAATAAGTAGGTCTTCAACCGCCGCTTGAAAATAGCCAGTGACTCAGCTGTCCGGACCTCTAGGGGAAGTTCGTTCCACCACCTTGGTGCCAGTACAGAGAAGAGTCTTGTAGTCTTGTACTTGCCTCTTACCCTGAGAGATGGTGGAACCAGTCGAGCAGTGCTGGTAGATCGGAGGGTGCGGGGTGCAGTGCGAGGAGTGATGAGGGCTTTGAGGTAAGAGGGAGCTGGTCCATTTTGAAGCCAGTGGAGGGATCGCAGCAGTGGGGTGGTATACAAGAACTTTGGCAGG
This sequence comes from Tachysurus vachellii, assembly GCF_030014155.1. Classification (NCBI taxonomy): domain Eukaryota; kingdom Metazoa; phylum Chordata; class Actinopteri; order Siluriformes; family Bagridae; genus Tachysurus; species Tachysurus vachellii. The sequence goes on from NC_083467.1 coordinate 21,648,667, forward strand.
TTGAAAACAAGCCGTGCAGAGGATCATTTGCAGAGGACGGATTGCGTTCATAGGTAGACCTGCCAGCAGTGCATTGCAGTAATCCAGTCTAGAAATGACAAGAGACTGAACAAGTACCTGAGCAGCCTGTGTGGACAAAAATGGCCGAATCCTTCTAATGTTGTAGAGAAGAAACCGACATGAGCGAGTCACATTAGCAACATGAGAGGAAAAGGACAGTTGATTGTCCATGGTTACCCCAAGGTTGTGAGCTGTGGCTGAAGGGGAGATCAGATCGTTGTGCAAGGATATAGCAAGGTCATGACCTGGGGATGAATCACCTGGGATGAACAGCAGTTCAACCATCCCCCCATCCATCCATTCAACCACCATCCATCCACTCATCCATCTATCAATTCATCCTTCCATCCGTCCACCCATTCGTCCATCCATCCATTCAACCACCATCCACCAACCCATCCATTCATCTGTCCACCCACCCATCCATCCACCCATTCTTCCATCCACCCATTTGTCCATCCACCCATCCGTCCATGCATCCGTCCATCCATCCACCCATCCATCCAACCATTCGTCCATCCAAGTCAGCAACCACAACTATTTACTCTTTTCAAAGAATATAGTTTACTCTTTTTGTATACATTCATATGTAACACTAACAATGTGCATGTTTTTTCTTTAAAAATTTTAGTATCCTGCTGTAAAAAAAAAAAAAGAAAATCTGCAGTGTTCCTTAATATCGTGTGTCTTTTTTTTAGAAAGGAAAACACCTCATCAATAAAGGGGTTACAATGCACAGTGATAGTCAATGACAGTCAAGAAATTTCCACATTGAAACCCTTCACAATCTGTACTGCCTTTGAGGAGACTTGAACAGAAATCACATGAAATCATATATATATATATATATATATATATATATATATATATATATATATATATATATATATATATATATATATATGAATTCAGAATAGTTTTATCTTTAATAATACAAGCCATCATAGGTTGTCTAGATAGATCAGAACATATTATACACAACAAATGATGTTCATGTTTGATGTAACAATTTGATTGTCCTCACAGGATGTCCACTCGAGCGAAGGACTGATCTGTTCCCAAGTTGTTCTCCACAAACACCTCGTACTTCCCCGAATCCGATGGACGTGCACTTTTAATAGTGAGAATGGTGTTGGTGTCACCAACATCGAAAAATACTCTAGAGGAAATATGCACAACAGTATTTACAACATAGTAAGTGAGAATATGACATATTTTGATAAATGGACCTGAACAATACAGTCTCTACCTGTCGTCTTCCTCTATATCGTCTCCATCCTTGAGCCAGCCAACATCAGGGGGAGGTTCCCCACTGATCTCTGCCTTCAGCACCACCGTTGTACCTCTTCTGCCTTTTATGCTGTCTGGTCCCTTGGTCACCTTAGCTGGGACTGCATATAGAAAATGTCTTTCAGGATTATTCTTGAAACAATCCAAATGTGTATTATGCTGTTACATTTTTCCAAACTCTACACACCTTCTACTCTGATACAGGCAGAGCCGGATGTCTGACCAAAGGGGTTTTTAATAGTAACAGTGTATCTGCCCAGATCTGCTAACTCTCCATCACGCACCACTAGCGCCACAATATCAGGGTCCTCAAATACATAGCAATACTTGGGTCCATCTTTTAGCTCTTTTCCATCCTTTGACCAGATGATAAAGGGGTCAGGAAAAGCACTGACCCGGCACTCCAACTTTGCCGCACTTCCTTCCACCAGGAGCACATCTTTTAACTCCTGCAGAAACTTTGGTGGACCTTTTTCACGTAGCTCTTTCCTGGACCTTAAACAAATATTACAGAGTGAAGGACTTGAAGACATCCTTAATGTCATCCCATCAAAAAGTCTTTTATTCATGCAACCGGTTTCACTGCTTAAAGTCATTTAAATTGCCCCAAACGTACATTTTTTTTCTTCTTGTATACATTTATATTTTATCTTTATGCTAAAATCTTTACCTAAATTATTTAAGTATGTTAAGCAAATTGACTCATTAATTTCCATTGGCCGAAATTCACATTTCTATGAGTGCTAACAATATTTGTAGATGAAAAGTTTTGCGCTTATGTTGTGAAATTGTTTATTACCGATGGCCCCGATAAGAAGCTTGGATGCGGATAGCTGCCTCTTGTACTTGAGGGTCGTTGATATTAATTGTGCACCCTGGTGGGGGTGCAGCCTTGACTTTGGACATCTGTCAAATTTAAAATCAATAAACTGACACATTATATGTTAAGGTTTTCTTTTCACAGAAAACGTTACTGGACATGGTGATCATTTTAAATTTCCACTAAAAAGAAAAACAAGTGCAAAAATAATCACCACAAAAATAAGAAAGAACTTACCCCGGGTGGCTGAATAGCTCCACTCACTCACGATACACACAGGCTGTTGCCCTCAACCTGGATTTATATACACACCTCCAATGGGAGAAGTCTAATCTAATGAAGCCTTAATTGTAAGGGGCCTACAGATGCCACCCCAACATTTGTCCTTCTTTGGATCATTGCTTGCAGTCTCCTGACCATCAGAAGTCCAAAAAAGATGCTCACCAAGTGTTCCAGAGTAGCAGACAACTCCTTGTATAGTGAAGTAAGGGCTGAAAGACCCAAGAGACTACCCAGAATGCAGTTTGGCCTTTGACTGAGGATGCCTGATCAGTAGTTGTGAAACACGAGTCCTCCCGGATGAGGGCTTTTACAAAGGTGGTCTGCCATTGGGCTTTCTAGAGGCATCAAGGCATTTAGATAATGGACTGCTTTCTCTTTAAGGATAGTGAAATGCCTGTATTATAATAGTTTGTGCACAGTTTACACCACAGTGCTGTTGAATGCTGAATTCTGGAAAAATATCTGGAAAAATATCACAAGTTGGTTATTGAAAGTCAGAGGACCTTGAGGTTTCCCTGCAACACAACAAATTGCATTTTTTTTGTCTTATTCATTTTATATAGTGGAGGAAAAAAATAGGTTGGTGAGGTTATGACTGTTTATAGCAGCATTAATGTAAATGAGTATGGGAAGTAACTTGTTTTCTGGATATTACATAACATTAAAGGCGACTATTAATAAATAAAACAGCTGCCTGCTTAACATTTACAGTCTTATCCAAGTCTCATCCTATTAATAGTTATTCACGAGCTATTAGCAGCAGTTGTGGCTTTGCTCTTATGTTGTGAATATCAATCATTTTAGATTTTTATACATTAAAGCACTATTGTCGATTTATGTGTTAAACTAATGGGGGTTTATATCTTTGGACAGTTAAGATAAAATTTGCTGACAAAATTGACAGATATAGTGCTTTTTATATCTGACTTTATTTCACTAAAATTTGCATTTTCACATATACACTTATTTCATACAACCCATAAAGCATTCAGACAGTGTCCAGGTTTGTCAACAATGCAATGCATTCCAAAATCTTCTTCAGTTTCACATTAATGGGTTTCTCCATGTAATACAAAGAAAAAAAATACACCAACAATTTATTTTGTAGTCACACAGCCAGTTTTTTTTCCTTCACTGTTAGATTCAAAGTTTATTAAACAGGAAAACAAAACTATAAATTTGGCAAGACATACAAAAGGGCCTTGTAATTACAGCTAAAGTTTGTATTTTATGTAAATGATAAATAGAAATAAGCCGGCATAGTTCTGTGTAGCAAAAACAAACCACAATGTCTCACTGCACTGCATAACAGCATTCAGGATTTACTTTTGTACCCAAACAATTTCAACCAGAAATCTATATCCCCTAAAAATATAAAAGACGGCAGCACAGCTTACAAGTACTTGTTCCATCATGTGATACAGTCTAAAATTAGTGCTTCTGTAAAAAATCTGCACTGTAATAACATTTGCATAACTAACTCGTATGACAAGAAATCATTTGTCCAAACAAATGACACAGAAATACCTTTGTGGAGGTTCAATGTTTGGTAGATGTGCACGATGCTTTATATTCAACTGTAGAGTTACACTTAAAGTGGTTATGATATGATACTGAATGATGTCGTTATTTATTTCTTTTTATTTTGTGGTATCACACACAATCATAGACAATCAGGGCAGATTGTGCATGTGTTTTGTAAATAAAAGGAACAAAAACATGATCGTAATCGTTTTTGGAACTAGACAAACTGACATGAATTTCTTTATTTAAGATTAACTCGCTCTAATAATACCTGTTAATAAATTCTTAACATTTGGATGCTTTTGGTAAGCAGCATCATTTACTTATCTCAATAACTTGCAAAAAACAATATTACTGTAATAATGTGCAAAATAATCAAACCATACGCTCACCTGAATAAATATAGAATTTTATATGACAGAATTTAAGTACAAATCATTCACTATTCTATATTTTATAATTATCTTTTTTTGTTATGACTAGAAAAGCGATGCTAATAGTCACCATTCTCAGGCTACAATGTAAGTGAACAGCATAGTGTTCCATTAAAACAGGTGAAATAAAGATGTTATAAAGGTACCATTGGTTAATCAGTTGTAACTTACAACTTTCCCACTAGTCGGTTTGTTTAATGAGGATCAATAAATTATGTAGCAGCATTTCTTCACTCTGAGAATGATGAAGCTAAAAAAACATAAATGAAACATTTCTGAAGAATGATGGCACAATCCCTCTTCTCGCTGCCACAGGTAATGAATTTTTATTTTCTTTAATCTATGAAATAAATATTTGAATTGATCACATGCTTGCATTACATCAGTGTACAGATCGAACAAAAATGCATAAAAAAACAACAACAACAACAAAAAAAAACCCCACAAAACCCCAAATTCTGTGATTTGTAATCTTTCAATACATTAAAAATAAATAAATAAATAAGTGACTTCCAAATCCTGGGAATCTTTTTTTTAACAGTTCTAACATTACTTTTCTTTTAAAAAATAAAAAACATTAATCTGACGTCACAGTCTGCTCAGGACCCAAATCAAGGACGATAATTTCCTACGTTTGGTGTAAAACATCAAGTGGCACTGCAGTAAGAAAGGATTGAGTGCTCAATTGCATTTAAAAGAAAATTCCAATGATTTATATATATATATATATATATATATATATATATATATATATATATATATATATATATATATATAACAATGTTTTAAAATCATTTTGGAAGTGTGACAATATTTCAAAGTGAGCTCATAGATTTCCACAAGGCATATAATGAAAGAGAAAAGTAAAACTTTCATAAAGAACTTATAACAAGAATAAATATTCATATGTAATAACAAGCTATTATATCTATCTTCCAGCACAGCTCTGCTGGATGCTCGATTCTGATTGGTCAGAATGTGTTGATTCATTGTCTATAAGAGAAGCTCCAACAGTAGTTCTGGCAGAAAAGTAGATTTTAAAGCACGTCTTGTAACAAAGCATCATGTCTGAAGTAACAGGGTAAAAAAAATGTGTAATTGCTCATATGTTGTAGCTGCATCTGCAAATAGATGTTTCTTTAACATTTTTGGAATGAGTTTCCAGTGTCAGTAACAGTCAGATATCAAGCTCTTATGCTGGGTTACTCGGTAACATGACTTTTTTTCTTATTACCTTAAGAGAGACTTGGATTTTCCACAATATAAAATGTAGCTATAAATTAATAAAATGTACAACGTGCTGGTTTTTATTAGATAGGAAATTGTTAGCGCCGACAGATTTCTGTTGTATAAGACGAATAAAAAATATTAAAATAATAACTGGGATGTATCGTTAAACAAATAATCATTAATCCTAAATAATCAAATTCAAAATTGAAACAATGAATTAAATAATTGGCCTAGAGATATTTTACATAGTTTATTAGACTATTACTATTAACGATAACGTATTACCTAGTTTGTAAATCATAGCCTGTCTCAGGTAACTGAGGTAGGTACAGCCACTATACCTAGCTATCAAATGAACTGGGTAAAGAATTATTTTTGCAATAGTTAGTAATAAATTAATAATAAATATCTTATTCAAAAAATTATAAGGATGTACAAAATGTACTGAGGCCTGGATTCAGTTTACACCCTGTGGAAGCCTATGGCAGGCATTTTTGTGCCACGTCTTACATAAAATGAAAAGATTTCTCACAAAAACAGCCAAAATGTTTTAAAACACTGTACAATATGAAGATGATCTTTTTTTCGTACTTTCTTTCTTTCTTTTTTCTTTTTTTTTTTTGGAAAAACGTTGGAATTGTCCTTTAACTCTACTTTACATTATATATATTAATGAATACAGTATAACAACTACCTGTAATAAAATTTTCAATCTCATAAAAACTAGCAGAAAACTCTGATATACATGTTTTTTTTTTCTTTTTTGTTTTTATTTCTCTCCACAAATGTCAAGGCCCCAGAATTATTAAATGGAAACACCACAAAAGTTTACATTTACAATATGTTTAGCAAATGTAGTTGTACATGTTCATGTTGTCTTATCTTAGACAAATGCTGAAAAAAGGAGCATGGGTCATAGCAAGGTAACACGTGGGTGTGGCATGGCTGTTTGTGGGCGGAGCTAGGTGCAGAACAGTGAACACAACAGCATTGAGCATGCTGGCCATAGCTGATAGAGCGTAATGCTTTAGAATCTACTGCTAGTAGTCCATAGATTATGTGCTTGAGTTTCTTAATTGAAATCACACTGTGGGTGTGTTTGAATCTATTTCTGAATAGTAGTGTTACTGAAGCTGTGCCTGATGGGTTCAAACACACTCTCTTGTGATCCAGTCAGGGCTCAGCATGGTTTCAGTCCATCACAAGCCCGTGCCTCTTTGTCCATTTGTTCTGAGATCCTCTGCCCTTGGGTAACATCGCTCCATCAAAACCAAGCCGAGCTCACTGAGTGACAGGAGTGGAGGGTATAGAGGTTATAGTGGCAGTCGTGGTGGGTATGGTGGGCATGGTAGGTGTGGTGGGTGTGGTGGGGGTTTGGGCAGAGTAGGAGCGCAGGAGCACTTTGTGCTTGGTAGCCACCTGAGCCCTGATGTGCTGCTGCTGGCTCACAAACTCCTTGAGACGTGTGGTGGTAAAGGTGAGTGTCTGTCGCCGCAGTCGCATCAGGTAGGCATCCTGCAACCAAGAGTTGTTGAAGCAGTCTTTGATGGAGGGACGCGCCCTGGAATATAACAACACACACACACACACATGCAAATCAGTCAGTGCTCTGACATTGCCTAAGGATTCTTCAGCTAAAAGTCAGGTAGACAATATTGGGAAAAGAGAAAGTACACACCAAGGGTAACTGCACAGGATCTTCTTAAGGAACAGAGAGGCACTTTGGGACACGTTTTGGTAAAGCTTGCTGAGGTCAAACTTGGCTGCCTGGATCCTGGCCTCTGTCTCTGCTTGATTATTCTCCATGAATGGCAGCCGTCCACTGACCCTAAGCATTATAATATCCACAACAAACAAAAAGAAATCCATGTTATTTCGAGCTGTATTCAAATGAAAGCTAATATTTACCCATATCAGGCCACCTGCTCAAAATCTTATTCGAAATGCAGGACTGAAAATGACAAATACAATGACAAAAAAAAAAAAAAAAACACATAGATTTTGTATTATATAGTGTATTATATACACACCATATTGTAGGTAAAAAGTGGTCACCACTCACATAATGTATGTCAATACACCAACACTCCAGATGTCAGCTGGAGGTCCCACAATGTCTCCTTTCAACATCTCGGGAGCTTTTAGCAAACCAGAAGGATTAAAAAAAAAAAAAAAACGTAAATTACAGAGCACAAAGATGTGCTCAATTACATCCATAAAAAGAGCAAAAGAAACACGTACTCAAATGGTTAAGGTTACAAGGTTAGTAGGATCTTTTGAAACGGCATAAATAGAAAAAAGTCACGCCTAGATTGTGTAACACTGTTTGATGTGAAGATCCATATCTGTAAAATGACTTCTCAGAAAAATATATCTTTACTCTGAACCAAGATTTTGTGTGACATAACAGATGTGCTCCTAAAAAAGAGGATAATTTTGAACGGTTTGAGGTTGAATTCCTCTCCGCAGTACAAGCGGCCACAATATTCTTTACTTACACATGTACTCCAGCGTTCCTATAGGAGGGTGGAACTGCTTCAGAAAGAGTGGGTTAAAAGTCTGAGCACTGCCAAAGTCAATGATCTTGACCACATTCATGTAGGTCACTATAATGTTGTCTGGCTTGATGTCTAGGTGCAGGATTCTCCTGCTGTGCAGGTAGTCCAGACCCTGCAGGATTTGCACAGTATAAGACACCACGTCATCTTCAGAGTAACGGAACCTGAAATGGAGAGAGGGTTTTAAACATTGCGGTCTGGTGTGTACAGGAGCATATGCTTTCTGCTCTACAGCATGAATGATTATTGATTTCTGAATAAGTGAAGTGGAATTAAAGCATTATCACAGTTTATTACTTAAATATAAGCATATGTCACGATTGAGTCAATTGAGTCCAATTTGTTTTGCATAATACAGTACAGTGCTGTGTCAATAAATAAATAAATAAACAAATAAATAAATAAAATCAGGCCATGTACGCCTGGACGCCAGATGGTTTCTGACCTATCAATCAGGCTGTGGAGAAGCTCTTTTCCTGTGCAGCACTCTGAGATGAGAACAAGGTAGCGTGGTGTGACATAGGCTTCATGGAGGGTCATAATCTTGTCATGATGCAAGGCCTTGAGGATTTCATACTCCTGCAAAACACTCTGCTTGCTCTCAGGCTCATATGGAACAATTTTAGCCATAAAGAGGTTGCCTGTGGCATTTTCTCTGCACTCTCGGATGACTCCAAAACGGCCTCTAAAGTAAAGATCAAGAAGCAGACATTTTAATTAGTCCTTATTCATTTTTCTCATGGCTCAAAACAGGGCTTCAAAACAGCAATTCGTCAGCTAGACTACAACCTCAAAAAATATCAGCTAGTATTCTGTACTTATATGGTGTATATTACCTGGCCTTCTCATCCATGAAGGTGTAGGGTTTCTGGGGTACACCCTGTCGTAAGGCAGACTCTCCTGGCTTGCCCAATGGAGTTTTCCGCCCTGTGGGTGTGACACGCCCCGATGGAGTGACCCTCCCACTAGGAGTCATCCTGCTTGGAGTAGCACTTCCCTCCCCGACAGGAGTGAGACTCGTAACCAACACCACAGGTGGAGACAGGGCAACAGAGGGAGTATTGGGGGTAACTGGGGTCACAGGAGCTGTTGTGGTTGCAGGTACATACATGGGCACTGAGGAAATGGGTTTACCAAGGGTGGGTGGAGGAGAAACTAATGGAGGTGGGGACACAGGAGGAGTCTGTGCCATGGGTGGAACCACATTGATAGGAGTCTGTGGTTTAGGGAGAACAACAGGAGGGGACGGTTTGGATGTGCTAGGCAGGACAGGAGCAGATATATTAGTGGCAGGTTTGGACATTGTGATATTGAGGGTGGTTTTGGCTTTGGTCATGGTCGGTGTGCTGGGGGCAGGAGTGCTGGGGGCAGATGTGCTGGGGGCAGATGTGCTTGGGATGGAAGGCTGGACCTGAGATACCTTAGGTACATTACGATTCATGGAGGCTGACATGGACAATGTAGCAGGAGATTGGGTTGCTGGAGCAGATTTGGCAGGAGGTGCAGCAGGTCTGGCAGGAGGTGGAGCAGGTTTGGCAGAAGATGGAGCAGGTTTGGCAGAAGATGGAGGAGGAGCTGGAGTTATAGAAGTACTGGGTACAGATTTACTCCCAGCCAGCTTTATAGGCGGTACAGTCATGGTGGAGGTTACCACAGCAGGACCTGCTGTTGATGGAAGAGTCTTGACGATGACGGTTTCAGTGGATCTTGCAGGTGCTGCCAGACAAAAATGAAACAAAGAGTGATGACATTAAACAGAGGAGTTCTCACAGTTGGGTGTGTTCAGAGCAGGGATTCTCTTTTGACAATCATGAAACCTGTTGCAACCATGAACCCCTTTAACTATTAAAACTGTTAACTGTTAACTGTTCGACATAATCCATCATTCATTCATTCATTCATCTTCTACCGCTTATCCGAACTACCTCGGGTCACGGGGAGCCTGTGCCTATCTCAGGCGTCATCGGGCATCAAGGCAGGATACACCCTGGACGGAGTGCCAACCCATCGCAGGGCACACACACACACTCTCATTCACTCACACAATCACACACTACGGACAATTTTCCAGAGATGTCAATCAACCTACCATGCATGTCTTTGGACCGGGGGAGGAAACCGGAGTACCCGGAGGAAACCCCCGAGGCACGGGGAGAACATGCAAACTCCACACACACAATGCGGAGGCGGGAATCGAACCCCCAATCCTGGAGGTGTGAGGCAAACGTGCTAACCACTAAGCCACCGTGCCCCCATAATCTATCATTTCAAATGATATTATTATTATTTAAATGTGTACAGTAATAATTTGCCTATTTATTAGAGCAGTAGAATTTTTATTCCTATCCTTTCCACTCATAAACATTATCAATAGAATGAATTTGTCATTATTAATAGAGTTAGGGTTAGGACTAGTAAACTATAATAAAGTAAAGTAAAATGTACCTGCTACATCTAGGGTGACTTTCTCTGACAGATTGCTGTATGGTCCCTGGCCTGCTTTATTTACACAAGCCACTCTAAACCTGTAGGTGGCGCCAGTGGGAAGGTCTGTGACATTGCAGTAACAGTCAGCCACACCAGTGGCTACAATCAGCCAATTACTTTCACCTAAAGGAAAAAAAAAAGTGATAAAATATTACAACCTATTTTATGTGTTAATGGAAACCACCTCTTTAAATAGAAAGGAATAATATTTATCTAAAAAATCTGAAGATAAAAATCGCAAAAACAAATTTCACTCTTTGAAAAAAGGTTCAGTTTATAGAGACGATCCCTAAACCTGAATGGGAAGAAAAGAAACAAATTGTAATACCCAGCTTGTACTAATGGTGGCAGCAAAGCTTTATAGAGCTCAGAATCTCAAATGCTGTTTTTTTTTAAATTAGTAGAAAGATTAAACTTTTACCTAACATTACAATTTGTATGCAAAATATCTTAAAGGTTCCTCACCTTCTGTCCTGCGCTCCAGGCAGTAAGTACAAGGGGCCATGGTGTCTGATGGACGCCACACAACCAGTGCAGTGTTTTGATACTTCTGAGGAACCTCTGGTGTACCTGGTGGGTTTGGCAGACCTAAAAAAAAAACCATCATCCATGTAGTACTGAATGTGATTTAAAAGTCCAGTAAATTCACTTCTTTATGTTTAATCTAAGCGTAAACGTGATTTTAACAAACTCTATAGTTAACAGTTGCTAACTCTACAGTAATTCATTGAATTTCGGACCAGAGTGGAAATTACTATTAAATTATAGTAGAGACATATGTTTTGAGAAATGCTGTAAGATGTATTCATGTGCAATTTTATAACACGATTGGGAACGTGGAACGTCATTCTCAGTCTTGTGCAGTTAAATGGGAATTTTCAGCATGAAAATATCAATTTTCCCAAATTTATCAAATTGTGTCAGAGTGGGGAAAAAAATTCTGATGTGAAAATATCGCACATTCCTATTTCTGAATGACCTTGCCATGTTAATCAGTTCTAAGGCAGGCTTGGCACAGAAAATCTATGGCCTCTTGTCATGTTAGGAAATTGGATTGCACATTGATAAGAACCGTGTTAGCCTTTTCATCCAAGCAAAGAACGGTAAGACACGCACGGGAATCAGTGATGACATAGCCAGTGAAACAGCTGCTGTGACTGTACTGAGCACAAACTGTGTGTCTGTGAGCATGGCTTCCATAAATCATTGCTGCGCTCTGTTTTGTCCTGTCCTTTATTTTAATTCAATAGTCTCAACATACACCTGTTCGGCTGTGCACTTATCTAATCCAAATCTTCAGTTAATGTTCAAAGATTTGAAAACATGTGACATGGATGTTGGTAGCAGATGGGCAGGTTTCAGTATGCTATAAACTGCTGATCTCCTGGGATTTTTATACACAACAGTCTCGAGTTTACTCAGACTGGCGTGAAAAACATCACGTGAACAGGGTCTGCAGGCTGAAACACCTTGTTGATAAAAAATGATCAGAGGAGAATGCCCAGACTGGTCTGAGCTGACAGAAAGTCTGTAGTAACTCAAAAAAGCACCACAGAACACACAATACATTAAAACTTCATGTGGATGAGATACAACAATAAGACACATCGGGTTTCATTCCTGTCGGCCAGGAACAAGAACCTAAGGCTATCATGGGTACAAAGTTGACCCAAACTAGATGCTGGAAGTTTGAAGCCTTGCAATAAAATACAAGGTGAATTTTTTTCCCTAATCTTCAGCTGTATAGTTTGGGTGAGTCTGTGCCCATGATAGCCTCAGAGTATTTTTCTTGGCTGACAGGAGTGGAACCTGATCTGGTCTTCTGCGGTTGCTAACAGAAGATCTCTTCTCATCTAGGTAATCCACATCAAGGTTTAATGGTATATTGTTATATGCATGCTGTAATATATTTCTGCTCAGTCTTCCTGGCAGCTGAAGCAATCTGGCCATTTTCCTCTGATTTCTCCGATCAACAGGACGTTTCCACCCACAGGAGTGTTGCTCATATATTGTATGTTGTTTTTTTTTTTTTTTGTACAAATTTACTCTAGAGAATGTTGTGTGTGAAAACAAAGAGATAAGCAGGAGATCAATTACTGAAATAATCAAAGCAGCCCTTTTCTTATAAGCAGTCACAGAGATAACATTGGTTATTCATTCTGATGTTTGATATGTTTAATGTGCTCTTGACCTGTATCTGCATGATGATACTAAGAGGAGATCTGAATTCCATGTGATCCTTACACCAATACAGCATTTGTTTGGCTGTATATTTGTACTCACACCCTCCAGTGTCACCCATATGAGGATGGGCTCCCCTTTGAGTCTGGTTCCTCTCAAGGTTTCTTCCTTACCAATTTAAGGGAGTTTCTCCTTGCCACTGCTGCCTGAGAGTCACCTCAGACTTGCTCATTGGGGATAAATACATATACATACGTACATACATACTGTGAACTACAGTATATATATATATATCTTGAATTTTTATTATATTAATTCTTTATACTTCTCCTTATGTTTACCTTCTGCTCTAGGTTTATGTTCTGTAAAGCTGCTTTGAGACATTGTCCATTGTAAAAAGCGCTATACAAATAAACTTGAATTGAATTGAATTGAATGTTTTGAATTGTGGTGCTGCCACAAAACTGGCTGTTTAGATAACCGTATCAATGTCCAGATGTGCAGGTATTCCTTATAAAGCGGACAGTGACTGTATATGGAGATTTTTAATAGGGCTTCAGAGGAAACACACACACACACACACACCATCTATGAAATATAAACAGCTGTAATGCGTAATCAAACTATAACTCATTCTAATGCAATATTTAGTATTTTGCTTTAAGAACTTTGCACTAAACTGAGTTAACTGATTTCCTTTTGTTTCTTTTGTCTGTGCTCGACTTAACAACTTTTGTCTGTGCTCGACTTTTCTTTCTTTTGTCTGTGCTCGACTTATGCAACATCTTAACAATTCTACATGAATGAAATTAATAACCAGAGAGAAGGCTATATATGAAAAAAATGTCTATGGAGGCTCTCTGACCTAACTATTTTACCAAAGTTGCATACGATTCAAGTCCATTCAATCCTCCTGAGCCTCCAGGCAGCCTGAGCTACAGTATGGACACATTATTTACACATATGAATGTTTTTTTTGCATGAACTCACGCGCAAGAGAGAGTTTACAGGAGCTGCTGACAGAGCCTAATACGTTTGTGGCCACACATTCATAAAGTCCTGCGTCTTTCTTGGTGGTCTTCATAATCATCAGCAGTTGTCTTCCATCAGGGCAAGAGATCACATTCATTCTTGGGTCAATCTCCAGTGGCTTTTTATCTGAAGAATCCACAATCATAGTTGCATTACACTCCAAAATAACATTAACATTAATAATCTCAAAGTGGGAGGCACTGTGGCTTAGTGGTTAGCACGTTCGCCTCACACCTCCAGGGTTGGGGGTTCGATTCCCGCCTCCACCTTGTGTGTGTGGAGTTTGCATGTTCTCCCCGTGCCTCGGGGGTTTCCTCCAGGTACTCCGGTTTCCTCCCCTGGTCCAAAGACACGCATGGTAGGTTGATTGGCATCTCTGGAAAATTGTCCCTAGTGTGTGATTGCGTGAGTGAATGAGAGTGTGTGTGTGCCCTGCGATGGGTTGGCACTCCGTCCAGGGTGTATCCTGCCTTGATGCCCGATGACGCCTGAGGCTCCCCGTGACCCGAGGTAGTTCGGATAAGCGGTAGAAAATGAATGAATGAATGAATCTCAAAGTGCCTTTTAAATAACCCTCATTGTTTCATTCTCTGCATTTTTGGCTAACAGGGTGAAATATGACTTTGTGCTGATATTTAGCATTAGACAGTGTTCTATAAATATCTGCAGTGCATGTGACAATGCCGTCTCAAAATCTATAAATAGAATCCATGATTTAGCCCAGCAACACAATGAAGCAGCACCTCTGAAAGAGCTGGATTCAGTCTTACAATTTTAGATAGTGAAGATTTGGCTGATTATGTTCCAAGAGGTTTGTATGGATTGTGCTTAAATGTGTAATAATTTAGATCAAGGGCCATGGTGTCTGATGGACACCAAACCACCATCATGGTGTTATTCTGAGGAATTTCTGGCATTACAGTACAAGACTGTAATGCCAGAGGAGTAAAAGGAGTAAAACTACAAATGTGAAATTATAACTGTCACATTAAACACTGTTTAATTTCAACACACACGAAATTCCAAGGCTATCTTTATCTTAAACAAGACGTTAATGTACACCAATACATATAATATACATCAATTCAATTAAATTGCTTGTTTTATTTAATAGATACAAAATAAATCAATGAAATTTATTGTACAAAATTAAACATTCCGATTATTATTGTAAATTAGGAAATGTAATGTCGCTCACAAAACCGGTAGGGCACTTTAAATCGCTCGATCGATTAGTTAGATAACGATTTTGTCGAGGCGTTTTAAAATGAGTCAATTAATCATCACATGCTAATATTACATTTGTTTGGTATCATACCTTTCATCCATGTGATACGTGGGTGAGGACTGCCAGCAGGCAAGCAGCTGAGAGTGACAGGATCTCCCTCAAGCAGAACATGGTCCCTCAGTTTGATATGGAATACTGGAGGGAAGTCTATGAAATAAGTTGTGAATGTGGCATAAATAATCATAATTCATGCAGCATGTTTGAATACATAATTCATAACGATAAGTGCAGAGTTTAAAAAAAAAAAGAAAGCAAAATTTGACCAACAAATCCAGACAAGGTAAAAAAAAAAAATAAAGTTCCTGGTTCATTTACTCAGTTTGAGATGAAATTTAATTTTGCACAACAATAATTCAATGACTGTCTAATGAACAAAATTACCTGAGGCTGTCCGGGAATACTGGCGAGAGCGGAGCGAGCCGTTCTCTCTGGCTATAGCACTAGGTATGTCAGGCTGGGAAATTGTCTTATCCCTTCTCCCTCTGGTTAGGCCCCATCGATCCCATCGTGATCTCCGTTCAGTCTCTACACCTTGGAGGAAATTAACACAACACTCGGAATAAATCTCACGGTAGTTGAGTAGGCTGGTATAAATTCAAGCTTTTGTTGGAACTATTCATGGTACACCTTGATTGCTTGATTTATTGATAGTATTTACAATTTATGATTATTAAGCCAAATATACTACAGAACTCTTCAGATATAACAAATGGTTGGTCATTTACTTCATAATAAATCTTACAGAATATCTGAATACATTTTTATGTAACATACTTTTGATGGCTGACTCTGACTGTATGCTGGACATAGAATCCAAAGACTCAGAGGAGGCCCCATTGCCAGTCTGGGAAGCTAGCTGATTGTGTGGGATACCCATCCGCTTCAGACTGCCTCCCTCTGAGGTAGAACGACGCAGTATAGACAGCAAAGGAGTCTTTTTAGTTTCTGACTTTTCTTTTTCATCTTTTCTTTCCTCAGAATGACTCCTGATCTTCATGGATATGCCAGCCACTGTGTTACTGATCTTTCTACGCATGGCTAGCACAGGGGACTCATTTGGCTTTTTGGTTTCTGGCTCTGGAGGTGCCTCCGGTCCTCCATCCAATCTCATCATCTCTACTTCCTTTTTGTCCTGTGACCCTCTCCTACCCAAAGCCCAAGATAAACGTCGTCTTGGGACATCTTCTTCTTTGGGCTTTTCTTCATTCTTCTCAATTAGAGGGGACCTCTTCAAGCGCATAGACAGTCTTCTCATAAAACCTGGGTCTTTTTCTGCTTCACGGAGATCCTGAACAGACTTGGACTTCTCCTCCAGTTTTTTATGTACAAACTCTAAAGGTGCACCAACTGGTCCTGGGCGATACATCTCTTCTGTAATCTCAGGAGCAGCTGTAGAGGGTTTTTCTTCTGTCTTTTGCCATGAAAGAAGTTTCAGCCCACGAGTGAGAGACGAATCACGTTTCTTGAACCGAGCCTCAAAGACCTCCTCTGAGGCAAGATCCTGGATTTGACAAGACTCTCTATTCGGAGAGGCAAGTGTGGGAGTTTTGGGTGGACTTGGTCCCTTTGCTGGTTGTTCTACTGATGCAACTCGAGAGAAAACTGCAGGATGTTCAGTGGTTTGTTGAGTGTCTATAGAAGCTGTAGAAGGTGCTGTTGACATTTTTGTAGATGCAGGGATGGCTGTGTGTTGGCTGGGTGGTTGTAGGGATGGAACTATGATGGCCTGCATGATACTTGCATATGCGGATGTCCTTCCATCAGGAAGTACAGTTAGTACAGGGGGACTGGGGGTGACATATGTTGAGAAAACACTCTGAGGGTCCAAAACTGGGGAACCCTCACTGGTAACAGTGGGTGTATTGACCTCTGATGATTTAACCGGTTCCATTTCTTCATCAATATCTTCGTTCTCCATTTTAGGGAAATAAGGTTCCCGTTCTATTACAGATTCTACTAGTTCCTTTTCCTCTCCTTCGTCATCTTCTTTAATCTCCTCTACTAACACTCTTGGCACCATAACAGGTGTCCTACATTGTGGGACTTTCTTAGGTTCTTGAACAGTTTCCTTTAACGTGCTCATATCTTTCTTTTGTACTGCATCATCATTGGACTTCTGATCATCACCTTTCACTAGAGCAGCAATGTCTTTCTGCTTAATAGAAATTTCCTCATGCTTAATCTCCCTGACAGGTGATGGTTCTTTGTCTTCTACCCTTATCTTTGTCTCCTGTTTCTTTGGTTCAGGAGTAAGTGGTTTTGGGGTAGTGGGTCGTGAATCTGTTTTGGCTGGCTCTGCAAGAACAGACATAGACACAGCTTCCTGCAGGCGGCGCTGCTCAACCTGGGCCACAGGTATCTCTAGAGGTGCCCCAATCCTTCTGTGTAGTGGCATAGGCTCATCATCACCCTGGCTGAAGGAAGCACTCTTGCGAAGCACTTTGGTCTTTGGAATGTCATCTCGAGGAGTGTCACTGGATGCTGCCCGAACTAACGGAGGGTTACCCAGACGAGGTCCCCGTATAAAGCACTTATCATCACCCATGCCCAAGGTCTCCAGCAGGGGGCCTCGAAGGCCACTCATCTTGTTGTCCACAGAGCCTCCTCTGAGAAGTCTTTGTCTCATCAGCTCCAGTTTCAGGGCATAATCCTCTTGGCTCAACTTGCCTGCTCCTGGGCTTGGACTCCTTCGTGGCAGTTCCATAGACACAGACTTTTTAAGGATTCTTCTACCTTCTGTGGGACTCTCTTCAGCACCCTCCTCTGGCTTGATATGGAGTTGTAGGGCACTATCTGCTGAGCTTCCTCTACGAAGTTCACCTCTACAACGTGCTCCTTCAGGCTTGTCAGACTCCACACTTGAACCTCGGCGGAGGGGTCTTTTTAGCTGCTCTGCCCTCTTGGACAATTCCCCTGGTTCTTCATCAGAAGACCCTTTTTCATCATCAACTGTTGTCCTCTTCTTTGCTCTACCTCGCACATCAGCATCACCAGCTTCATGTAATTGCTCACACTCCATGGGCTCAGGCTTTTGAGCCATTGGTCCTGACCTTTCAAGGTTGCTATTACTCTTGATTATTTCATCATCCCCAATAATCTCATTCAGTGACATTCTGGAGCCTGAGAACTCCATATTCAGAGGCATGGGTATAAATGGCAATTCATCAATGTCTTCATCAGAGTCTGATGAAGAGGATGGTGGTGGTGAACCTTCTTTTAAATGCCGTGGGACAGCTATGGAAATATGACTTGAAGAGTCATCCAACAATGCAGGTATTGACCTCATGACCATTTTGGACTTGTAGCTAATAAGTGATCTCTGTAAATGGTTTAATATTTGTTACTATACAATAAAAATACCAAACAATAAAGCGAATTATAGAAGGATGCAAATAAAATTTCTAAGTTTCTTTTCTGACCTGCCATTTTCTTCTTAACAAGAATTTTTTGAGGGATTCTGTGCTGATGCTCTTTCCTTTATTCAGCATCTAAAAATAAAAGAAGACAGATGTCTCTGAAATTAATTGTAATCATTATTTATCATGAGGAAAAAAAAAGAACAATAACTGCCACTAGTATATAATTATATGGCATCATGGTGCATATTCAGCACACTGATCGTGATTGATTACTGATCGTGATTGAATGCAGTTTGTACAACATTCATTATGATACTGAATTTGACTTTATCTAGTTAACTGTTTGCTAACTTTACAATGTAATAATACAAGAATAATGAATGACAATAAATAATAAAAGTTAACTAAATTGAGATGTAAATATAGGGTATTTCTCTTCAGCTTTTTGCAAATTTATATAAAAACTCAAGTTTTTAATTTTTGTTTCTTGTAAAAGAGTCGATTCATTAGAGTCGATTCTGACAAGTTTAATTTCTTATTAATTTCTTATATAAATATATATATATATATATATATATATATATATATATATATATATATATATATATATATATATATATATATATTTCTTATTAATTTCTTATATATATATATTTCTTATTAATTTCTTATATATATATATATATATATATATATATATATATATTTCTTATATTAAATTCTTCTCTCTTTTAACTCTTTCTCCCTCTTACCTTGAACCATGGATGACGTAGACAATCACTGGTATCTGGCCGACTGCAGAGAAGATGATACAAGATGACATTAAAATGCTAAATATTCAATGAGTTATTTAAAAATAATTAAATAATGACTTGTACAGATAGATTTAACAGTACTTTGTACTTACAGTCTGTCAGCCACTAGTAATTTGATGACAAATCCTTTTGCTTCATGGCAGAGATCAACAAACATGCTCTCCTCGAAAGCCACATTGTAATTCCTGATGTTGAGCACTGAGGTTCGGTCATTTTCTCCCGCAAATGGAGATACGCCGGTAAGACTAAATGAAAACGAACCTTTGCTTAACATACATGCATATTTTTGAGACACTTTCCAATTATACTTAAAAATGGTCTGGAGCACAAGAAGTCAACCTACCACAGATATGTCAAGACGCCTACCGGCCTGGGGAGGAAAAAGAAAAAGGTTCAAGTTAGCATATTCATGACATTCTACCCTGTACACTATATTTTTATTCTGAGATAAGCACTAGGTGGTTTACCAGATGTCAGTTGCCTTGGAGACTGGTGTCTGGTTTACAATCTCTGGGGCAATAAATTCTGGAGTACCATATTTGCAATACTGTGGTTCACTGGGTGTAAACTTCACCGCGTTTCCAAAATCACAAAGCCGGATCTGATCGCTGGAATGGTCAACCATGAGGATGTTGTCAGGCTAGAAGTGACAAGAAGAAGAAGAAGAAGAAGAAGAAGAAGAAGAAGAAGAAGAAGAAGAAGAAGAGAAAGAAAATTGTCTTACATGATTAAATGATTTCTCAAATTCATAGTTGCACAAAGGATCATTATATACAAGAAAATACAGAATGTATCTGAATCTGAATGTATCAGTCAGTGTCACAATAAAACCCATTGGAAGAACTGATTTTGAGAGACTGATTTCAAAAGATTTTTAAGAGATTGTAGATAAAATAGAAAAACAGCAGACAAAGAAGTCAAGAGTCTTTGCATTATTATTTTAGCCATATATAGTTGGCGTAGTAAATAGTGAAATGAAACAGCGTTCCTCCAGGACCAGTGCTACATAAAACAAAACAGAACTAAGTGTTAATGTGGAAAACAATGATTTATATCCCAGCTGTAATAAAACTGTATCAATAAATAAAATTGTTATACACCAAGTCAAAGTTATATACCAGCAATGACAATAAAAGGAAAGCTCTCTAGTATATCATGGTTTATGACATAAAAAAAAATGTGCAAAGGCATCAGCAACGTCATGAAGGTTTGCTATATACAATAATAGACTCACCTTAATGTCCAAATGCAAAATGTCATTTTGATGAAGATAGTTAATTCCCTCCAACACTTGTCTCATGCTGGAACGAATCTATGAATTAAAAAAAAGAAAGAAAGAAAAGAGTCGGATAAGCGGTAGAAAATGAGAGAGATAAAGAAAAGAGTACAAAATATAAATACAAAGTCTTAAAAAACACGACTCTTGTGCTGAACTTTAGTGTACCAGGTAAATACATCTCTACCCCTGAAAACGATCTTTCTTACAGAATTTATTCACACCTTAATCTAATTGACTATGTGTTTTCCGCATGTGTATCGCTATGTGGCTCACCTCGGCCTCAGTCACTGTTGACTTCTTTGTTAACCTTTCCAGAAGCTCTTCATGACATCTTCAGGTAACTGTTAAGGGCAAATACAGGTTCCTAACCTAAAATTGCATGATATTTGTGTGTTTGTGTGTGTTAGTTAAAGTGAAACAACACTGGTTGTTATTCCACCTAGCCTAGCAACAAATATATAAACAGATTACTATTACACACACACACACACACACACACACAGCTGCTGCAGTCTTCATGCCCCAGGCCACATTCATTACAAAAACAAAGATAACAAGGCCTCACATTGTGGCCCATAAATGGCTTCATTGCAAACACTGTTTTTTTTTTTTCATGTCTTGCTATCTTATCTTGCTACACCATCTTATAATCTGTTCTTTTCTATTCTATATTGCACTTTGTACATTTCATTGAACTGAAATCTACAAAAGTAGTTCCTAACACCAACCAGAGGTGATTATTTACCAATAAAATCACATCCTGATCTAAGTGTGTTATTCCACCTATACCACAGGACTCTATAGACAAAAGTAATCCATGAGACGAAAAATAGGACCAATCGATGTTAGAAAGCAGCACTGAGCACTTCGTCCCGAAATGGTACATAAAAATACATAAAAAATAAAACTTCAGCAAATCGTCAATGCTATAATGTTATGAAATTACTCTGTTAAATAAAACACATTAAAAAGCTCTGAACTCATGGGGAAGTCGTAGCCTAATGGTTAGAGAGTTTGAATCCTAACCCTAAGGTTGTGGGTTCGAGTCTCGGGCCGGCAATACCACGACTGAGGTGCCCTTGAGCAAGGCACCGAACCCCCCAACTGCTCCCTGGGCACCGCAGCATAAATGGCTGTCCAATGCTCACGGTGTGTGTGTTCACGTTGTGTGTGTGTTCACTGCTGTGTGTGTGCACTTTGGATGGGTTAAACTCGAATTCTGAGTATGGGTCACCGTACTTAGCTGTATGTCACGTCATGTCACGTCACTTTTCAACTATCAAAGCTCCTAAAAAAATGAATGAAATTAATATGAATAATATTTCTTCTTTTCCTCTTATGGGCAGAGACTTTTTTTCCTTATAAGGCAATTACTTATTATTGTTTACATGACAATTCTTTAGACAGAATATATTTTATCTATCACTGGGACTGAAACACCAGAAAGGATACATCTCAGTAATGATGATGACAGCGTTCTTTTTTTCAAAGGCATCATGGAAGTAAATGATCCTTTCGTGGTCAAGGTGAGACAAGATGTTCATTTCCCTCAGGGCTGAGGCTTTTCTCTTGGCTCGAGCTGAGATGAACTTGGCTGCATACTCTCTTTTTCCCGCCTTGTGTGTAACACGCTTCACATACGAGAAGGCTCCTCTGGAACAGTGTGTAAAATGCACAATTAAAATAAAATACAAAAAATCTCTGTGGAAGTGCTATGAAAAGCTGGGAAGTGAAATAGAAATTTATTTTCCCTCATAGCAGCAGGTGGAATATTGCCCGTGGCTTTAATTTACTACATCAGAGGTTTAAAGCTTGTTGGGGGATTTTTGAGCAGGTGAAATCATATTTCAGTGATGATAGAGTGACGCTGTGGAGGGACGGAGGTGAGAATCAGTCAATATTATCCTGTAAATGGTCTGTGAATTGGCGCCAGGGAAATGCACATCAAAAGAGACATATCATTGAGTCAAAAAAAAAAAGAGAAGATGATAACATTATTCATTAACATGCTATATATTGACCTTCATAATGCTGTCAGACAGCAAGATGAATATGTAAATTGTTTCAATCCAGAGGCGGTTCTAGAGGCGGGGACACAGGGGCCCTGGCCCCTGCTGAAATCTGATTGGCCCCTGATTGGCCCCCGATCCATCAATCATCGACGAGAAGAGCAACCGGAGAATTTTTCACAACGATCACAGATGCAATTCCACCCCCAAACAATTGGCGGCACTCGAGCGTTTAAAAAAGGAATGACTGTCGAAACGTATTTGCACCGTACTCATTCATTCATCTTCTACCGCTTATCCGAACTACCTCGGGTCACGGGGAGCCTGTGCCTATCTCAGGCGTCATCGGGCATCAAGGCAGGATACACCCTGGACGGAGTGCCAACCCATCGCAGGGCACACACACACTCTCATTCACTCACGCAATCACACACTACGGACAATTTTCCAGAGATGCCAATCAACCTACCATGCATTCAATCCCAGACTATATTTACATTCGCAAATCAGTGCTTATCAGTTTGCAAGCATTTTTTCATTGTGTGAATTTGATATTAGAACAAATAAACCCGCCCCAGCTGGGAGCTGTCAAATAATAGGGGAGAGGAACAAGTGGTGGGAACAAGCTCTGACTAAGTTAGGTAAAAAATCAAGGAGGGAGGGTAAATATTACTGTCTATTGTTGCCTTAATTGGTAGTTGTCTGGCTGACACATAGGTCCAACAACTAGAAACAGAAAAAAAAACCTATTAGCAAAACAACAAAAGTTACTATAGCATGAGATAGTTGTTCAAATTTCCTCGATCTAGATGAAGGTAGGACAGCTAAAACTGTCACTACACAGGCTTGTGAAAATACTGATCTCAACACAAAGATCTTGATCTCTATCTCTCTCTCACTCACACATACACACACATACACAGTGACGTAAATGTTCAGTGTGTTGTACGTGACTTTACTACATCTTTTGATCATGTACTGTTTCTCTGGTTTTTGCTTGCTGTATTTCCCTGCATGTTTTCACATCTTTTCTGATGATGATTTGAATTTGTAACTTTTCTGACACATATCAGTCCCCATGCTCACACAACATGCAAGTTACCTTGTGGTTAAACATATCTAGGAAAATGAAGATGCGACCAGGTTTAAATAATAAAGTTTTTTTTACAGGTTGAATTAGAATGTATTTATGATCAGAAATGATCAGGTCAATGTTTTCAGGTCTTTTTGTGTGCATGTCTGTTTGTGGTGTGTGTGTCCGCGTGTATGTGATGGTTTAGCCGCAGCAGCATGTATAGCATCTACGCCAGGTGTCTTGTATCTTGTGTTTGTGTGTCTATACTGTATGTGTGCGTTTGAATGCACTACCCACAGGCAGATTAGAATTACAGACACACAGTCTGTGACAGAGAATAGAGTGCTGAGCAGAAATATGGCCATCCTTCTATTAACTCATCTTAGAACTAACTAGTTTCTACTACTGCACTGTCTGCCTCTCTATCTATCTATCTATCTATCTATCTATCTATCTATCTATCTATCTATCTATCTATCTATCTATCTATCTATCTATCTGTCTGTCTGTCTGTCTTTCTTTCTCTCTGTCTGTCTGTCTTTCTGTCTTTCTTTCTCTCTGTATGTCTGTCTTTCTGTCTGTCTTATCTGTCTATCTATCCATCTATTTGTCTGTCTTGTCTGTCTGTCTGCACTGTCTGTCTGTCTGTCTGTCTTTCTTTCTCTCTGTCTGTCTGTCTGTCTGTCTGTCTGTCTGTCTGTCTGTCTTATCTGCCTGCACTATCTATCTATCTATCTATCTATCTATCTATCTATCTATCTATCATCCATCCATCCATCCATCCATCCATCCATCCATCCATCCATCCATCCATCTATCTATCTATCTATCTATCTATCTAAAACAAATAACCATCTTCATGCCAATGTAATGTTTATTTTGTTTGTTTGCTTCTGTAAAGCTGCTTTACGACGATGTCAATTAAAATCGCTATACAAAATAAATTCTATTTAATTTGAATTATGCCCTGCGATGGGTTGGCACTCCGTCCAGGGTGTATCCTGCCTTGTTGCCCGACGACGCCTGAGATAGGCACAGGCTCCCCTTGACCCGAGGTAGTTCGGATAAGCGGTAGAAAATGAGTGAGAGTGAGTGAGAGTGAATTGAATTATAACAACAACATATTATGGGTTGCAGAGTTGGTTATGTAATAAGCTTGAAGAATATTTTTGTTAATCATTATCTATAGATTCATTTCAGTAGATTCACATCATACAATGGTTAGTTTCTATCGTGAGGTTAAATGTATTGATATCTAAAGGTAATAAAAATGAGCCTCTCACTAAAACTCCAAAGCTCCTAAAAAACCCCCAGAACATTTCAGTACAATGAAGTAAATATCCTCTGAAAATAAAGTCATGTCAGAGATAAATAAATTTCCTCACACTGAAATGAATTAAGACCACAGCCATCCACAGACATTTGTCACTAACGCTTTCTTGAATGCTAAAAAGCACCTGATGATTCAGAGGGGCTCAGACAGATCGTCAGAAAGAGCCGACGGAGATGATTCTCCACGGCTGTGGTCTGGCGTCTACAGTCATTACAGAGAAATGGTGCGTGTCCAAGCGTGGCTGCAGGTGGATGACTCACCTCCCGATTTCTTTGTGCACGTCATAGTAATCAGTGAGTCGTCGCATCCTCCTCAGGATAGACTCCTCATCCTCCATCGGATCATCCTTCTGCTGTTTAGCTACAGACGCACGCAGGTAGAAATATGAGTACATATACAAAAATAGGGATATGCATAATCACAGAGAAAAGTCTCTAACTAATAGAAATCATTTTTAGGTTTAGAAATGATTTAGATTCAAATTTAAATATAGATATTAGGTTTAAATTGAAATAACCATAAATGGAAATATCCACGCTTTTGTTCGATTCCGTATTTACTTATTATTATTCCATAATTATCCCTTACAATTAAACACAAATAATTTTTTTTTATAAAATATTGAATATAAGAAAACGTCAATTTAACTATTAAAATGTTTAAAATGAATGGTTAAACAAGTTTAAAGTAACAGGTTTCTGTTTTTTAAAAGCATAATTTAAAGAAATGCACAAAATATGCTAAAGTAGCATCCGCATCCATGCTTAGAAGACAATGATCACTAAAGAAATTTCGAATTTCTTTATCTGCTATTAATATTGAAAACCTCTCCCTATAGTCTTCCTGTCTATTGTTTAACTTCGTGTTGAAGTGTTTTCTGTACATTTACATTTGTTACAACCTAGAAGGCAAGATGGTTGCATTAGAAGTTAAAAGTTTTCTCATATTGATGCCAGCATCGCAAGAGATTTATAAGTATTTTAGTAACTTTTGAAGCATTTAAATGATCATATTTCAGGTTGAGCTCTAGCTATAGTGGCTACGATGGCTAAAAGTGTAGTAGAAGTTTTATTAATATCCTATAAAGTGGTTTATCTGAAACAATGTCAAAAATCTCTCACCGAAATGACAGCTGTTGTGTGATGACTGTTGGGTGTTGCTTTAAATACTTGTTTTAAAAATGTATTATTATTTTTACACACACACACACACACACACACACACACACACACACACACACACACAGTTATAGAGCAGGAATCATTCTGTATGTTGTGGGCAAATACTGTATGTAACAGGACCTAAACTCGAGTTCTGTAATCAGAAACGTGAACTTTAAAGAACTCGTACTGGCATGGACAGTGAGCTCAGCCTTGCAGGTAACAGAGCCGGCGATGTTCTTGGCAGTGCAGGTGTAGACCCCAGAATCTTGTGGCTGAGTGTTGAGCACGACCAAAGAGCACTCGTTATCATCATAAACAAAGGTATAATGGCTTCCCTCTGATAGAAGGATGTCATTCTGAAAGACAGCAGCAAACATTTTAGGTAAAGATTTGAATGTCACACACTAAAATGTGCAGTATGTCTTTTTTTGTTTCGTTTTTTTTTTAAAAAAAAAGCTCTTCGTTAGCTCTACCATATTGCATCGATTAGCTCTAAATGAATGAAATGTTTAGAATATTGTTTAGTTTTATTGAAATTCGACAGATTTGCCTTGACTCCACTTGTGCAGACTTCGGCTGTTAAACACAGTGAGTCATAGAGTTCGCCCTGAGGCACAAGCTGAAACATCCAGTGGTATATTTAATAGCATAAATTAGCATGCTTAAGAGAGCGTGGGGATTCTCCATGGGAAGTGAGGTGGGTGTAAGAGATCAGTCAGTGAAATAAAGAAGGCAAGAAAGGCAGAGAGAGCTAGCAAGACCACCGAAAGGAGTCTTTAAGGGCTAAAGAAGAAAAGGAGCGAAAGAGAAGAAGAAGGAAGGAGATTTGGTTTCTGAAAGTGACTTAGCTTCAGCTATATATACATATATATATATATATATATATATAAAAAAAAAACAGGTAGGAAAGATTTTGTTACATCTTTACAAATGAAAGGTTTCTCTGTTTTACAAAGCAAGGGGAGATTGTCCTACATCGAGCACAGAGCACATTTTATAACATGAAATGCTTCCTGAATTCTATTACTACATTTGCACAAAACCATCAAACCACAACTAGTAACATGAGAATGGTTTTCTACTTTTGAGGGGAAAAAAAAACAAATACCAAATAGTAAAAAAATGATCTACCTTATACCAGAAGATGTCTGGAATGGGTTTCCCTTCCACCACGACAGCAAACCGAGGTGTCTCACCAACACTTACATCCAGATCCTCCATAATTGACTCAAAAGTTGGGGCAACTGGAATCCATGGAGCAAGAATCAAGAAGAAAACCATGAAATATTCATTGACAAAAATATCATAGTATTATTTTAGAGCATTACAACATAGCAAAATGGCACAAAGTTGTCAATATGAGTAGATGCTGTGTAGCTTTGTGTACCTGCCATCTCCAGAGTGAGGAGGCAGCAATCAGACCCGTATGGATTGCTAGCAGTGAAGCTAAGTGTTCCCACATCACTACTCTTCACCTTACATAGCTTTAGTGTGTGCTGGTCATCATCAGGCATGCTCATCTCAAACAACCCGGCTCTGTTCGATAAGGTCGCGCCTCTCCTGATAAAAAAAAAAAACAAAAAACAAAACATCAACCGGTTTTACCATAGCACCAATTTCCTGTAGTGTACCGAACATTCTCATGTATTGTTTGAGTATAGTTCTATTGTTTAAATTCTAAATACTATGAATTTCCTTGTGCTGGAGGTTCCTAATCAGAAGGTCGGGGTTCAAGCCCACAAGCTGCTGAGACATCTACGTTGGGTCCTTGAGCAAGCCCCTTAACCTCACCTGCTCCAGGGGCGCCGCACGATGGCTGACCCTGCGCTCTGACCCCAGGCTCATAATAGCCTGGGATATGCGAAACGGGGGCAGTCGTGGCCTAATGGTTAGAGAGTCTGACTCGTAACCCGAAGGTTGTGGGTTCGAGTCTCGGGATGGCCACGACTGAGGTGCCCTTGAGCAAGGCACCGAATCCCCCCCAACTGCTCCCCGGGTGCCGCAGCATAAATGGCTGCCCACTGCTCCGGGTGTGTGTTCACTTTGAATGGGTTAAATGCAGAGAATGAGTATGGGTCACCGTACTTAGCCGTATGTCACGTCACTAACAAAACATATTTTTATTAACTTTATATAGAGATTGTTGTTGCCATAGCAGATCGTCTGATATATTTTTTATATTTTGATCTCCCAAGTATTATATATACAAATTCTATTTGTTTGGTGGAAACAAGTGACAGACCATTATCTGAGGTTGTATTGAATCTGGGGTTGGATAATAGATTTGTTAGAGATGACACCATGATCATGCAAAACATAAAAACATGCAAAAGTAGAAAGTCTTTAAAAAGAGGCTTGAAAGAGTTAAAATTATTGCTCAGGCATGTTAATATTTAGAAGCATTTAAAAAAGGCAAATTTGAATGAGTAATAGAAATTTCCCTACAGAGGTATGACCCGCACCATGTCCTCTCAATTAAGCCTTTCACTGAAACCAATTTATGTTCATTTGGCTTAGACCTGAAATGACTTATTATGTAGCGTGTTAAAAGTAGTTTTATAGACCCAAGGCATATTTGTATAATTAAACAGGTGACTCACATCTTCCAGGTGACAGCTGCATTGACGTGGTTAAGAGTGACTGTAATGCTGACCGACTGATTCTCCACCACAAACACCATGTCTGGCTTGTCAATAATGACTGGGGCCGCTTTAAGATAAGGACCTTCAGGAAAAGATATAAAAAATTGGCATCATAGTGAAATAACTTTCATTAATATAGCTCACTAATATGTTTGTCTGCGCTTACCTCTGTCTATGAGCTGTACTGGGTCTGTGGCCAGAGATGGCTTGCTAAAAGCCTTGCTGGTGATTGACAGGATCCTAAATGCATATCGTACACCCTTGGATAGTGAGGTGACAGTGTAGGAGGTCTGCTTTAGGCTGGACGCAATTATAGTCCACTGTATAGAGCCCAAGGCCTGCTGCTGGACAGCATACATCAAGGTGCTGGGATCTGGAGCCACGAAACAGATTAAAACAGCATTTTCAGGCCTTTCTTGGTCAGACCAATTTGTACTGTATGTCAAGGGTCATCAAGTGGTGGACCACTGGCCAAACAAGGACCAAGTGAACTGAACCGAGTACCGTTACAAATGTAAAAATGTATAAATGCAACGAATAAATGCAACAGATACATTAGGTCATTAAGAGAAGTTTCTGCAGACTTTAATAATATATTTTATTTACTCTAACTTGTCTTATTTGTAAACTAAAGACATGGCTTGTTTTTTTTTAAAAAAAAGTAGAAACATCTCAAATTTTTAAATTCTATTCAGAATCCTTAGTGCTAATCAAAAGCGAAGCATTATTACAAAACAAAATAATAACCAGCTGAAATTGTTTTTTTTTTTTTTTTTTGCCTCAAACTAATCATTAATTGTTAAATAATAAAAGGTAAATGTTGTCACCATTTAGAAACTTTGAGTTTAGTCTTGTTGTCGGTCATATTTATTGTTTATTACTTTTTTTGTTTGTTTGTTTAGTTTTGTTTTTGTTTCCCCTCTCCGGAAAGGATTGTTTTAAAATATGTTCATTTTTATTGTGTCTTTATGAATTGTTGTGTCTTTTTCTGCCTCCTTGGCTAACACTCTCTTGTAAAGAGACTAAAAGTCTAAGAGTTGTTTTTTATCCTGGTTAAATAAAGATTACTAACTTATTAGTAAACATACATTTTTTGAACTGGACCATTACAAATTATCAGTCAAGGTAGCGAATGTTTATTGGCAATTTAATACTAGAGAACTCTGAGAACTACCTCGGGTCACGGGGAGCCTGTACCTATCTCAGGCATCATTGGGCATCATGGACGGAGTGCCAACCCATCGCAGGGCACACACACACACTCATTCACTCACGCAATCACACACTACGGACAATTTTCCAGAGCCTGCCAATCAACCTACCATGCATGTCTTTGGGGGAGGAAACCGGAGTACCCGGAGGAAACCCCAGAGGCACGGGGAGAACATACAAACTCCACACACACAAGGCGGAGGCGGGAATCGAACCCCCAACCCTGGAGGTGTGAGGCAAACGTGCTACCACTAAGCCACCGTGCCCCTCTAGCAGCTAAACAATGGAATATAAATCTAAGAAATCCATTAAAGATGAGGCACTGTATGTTTCCTATATTAATGAAGGTGCAACAACAGCATTAAATAATAGCAAACATCCGTATGAACGTAGATGTTCCAGAGAGAGTACCAATTGATGGGTCCAGACGTTTGGGTTTCTTCCAGCTAAGAGTGACAGTCTTGCCAGTAATGGACTCAATTACAGGTGCTCCATCTGGAGGATCAGGAAGAACGTCTACAGAAAAAAATAAATAAATAAACAAATAAATAGAAGTAAAAATCCTGGCTAGGACATCCATTATCCCAGACATGTGGATTATTCCTCAAATGAAATGACAGACTTATCTTTTACAGAGAGGATGCAGAGAGGCTCAATATAGATTTTAGGGTTGTCTGTCTCATTAAAAGATTTAGCTCTAGGATGTTTCATCTCTGAGATGATAATCAAAGGATCAAGAAATCCAGGCCACAGTTATACTTATGTGGTATTTGTGTCTTAAGTGTATTTCTTTGCTGTAAATCAGTTCAAGCATGTGAAATAGTATTACATGGTATGAAACGTTCCTTCGACTAGAACGTGCTAAAGCTTCGACCAAGCTGACGATGTTCCTGTATGGAAAACATCTGGTAGATATCATTAAATTGTGGTTAAAAATAAATAATAGTATTAATTAATAATAGTATTTGATCAATAGTTAATATTAACAATTAATTCTTTAATGTCAGCTTTTGTTTTACTTTTAAAATTTCTTAAGGTAAGGGAACTTGTTTTTATTCAAATAAAGATATTAGGCATAGATATTTGAGATATTAGACTAATAAAGCCTACTTTGACAAGGTCGACAGTTTTTTGTTCATATATTTTGGGAAATAGAAAAAAACTCAATTCTATTCTGGACAAAAATAAATAAATAAATAAAAAAACTGCATGCAATATTACCTAGATATATATTATTATATATAATAACTGCTTTGTTTAAGTTAATATAAAAATACAGATACAGATGCAAGTACGTGAATCACTTAGATGCAGATACAGATGGTGTATTGCATTAAGCCCCTAATGAGTTCATTGACTAGCAACAATTTAGATCAATGTTTAATTGGCGTAATCTCATTAGCTAAGGTTGTGCTGAATCTAGAAATGGGCTGTTCTTGATATTATGGTATTGTTTAAATATGGTATAAAAAGCCTTAGAAAAGGTAGAAAGGGATTAACAACGTTTCTCCCAATAGTCTTTCCCTGAATGGTAAGCTTTGCTGATCAGTATTCCTTGCCATCCTCCAACCCAAGCAGCATCCTACTGAACTAGATGAATATCAGACAAACGCAGGGAATATGAGATATACCTGGCATATACAGTACTATTAAATAAGTGATAGCATTTCTCTCACCTGTTACATACAGATGGGCATAGCATGTGGCCTTGCCCACCTTGTTGGAAATAACACTCTTGTATACGCCACCATGGGCATGGCAGACTGAGCGAATGACAAGGCTGTGGATATCTCTGACTGCAGATGAGAAACAAAGACATTAGAAGTACTTAGGAGAGATTAAAAGTGATTACAAGTGATAAAGTTAAAGCAGTTTCAAAGTGAAAAGAAGCCTGAGGGTATTAAGAAGGACATTCAGGCCTGCATGTAGAACACTGTATATTTCACACTATCTCAGCTCCTGACACTCTCATTTAAACCCAACTCTGAGTTTGATGCTCTGACCTCCATAGAGAAGACTGAAATATTGCAATGACTCACACTGCGTCATCTTCCTGTCCTCAGTGCTTTCAATCTTTTTGCCATTGTGGAACCAAGAAATTGTGGGATATGGAAGGCCGGCAACTTTGCACTTTAAGATAGCCTCTTTTCCCTCAACAACATCCAGGTCGTACAGTGGCTTCACAAAGTCGGGCATAGTAAAGCGCTCAACCTCGCTCTCAGGAACCTCTGGCTCCTCAGGAATGGATGGCATCTTCTCTAACTTAGCCCTAATGGGAATTGGAGAGTGAAAGAGTGTCAAACAGAGCATGGGGAGAATGCATGATGAATAAACTGTAAATATTTGACTAAACAAAAAATATCTATTGGTATTTAGCATACAGAATCAACACAAGCAAGGAGAATCAAGCACTAATTTGCATAAACAATAAGTGATTGTAAAAGATAATGTTCTTTGTAATTGGAGGTTTGACAGCAACATAAACTTATATTAATGCTGAGCAATAAGGGGTCATGACAGTTGGACCTCTATCACCTTTGGTGTATGCGAAAGGCAAGAATTGCTGAGTTCCATGCCTACAATTTGATGAAAATCATTTTTAAGCTTCATGAAAATTATTAAACTCTAGTTACCACCCAAAAGTTCATTATTTTCCCGTAACAGCACATCCTGAAATCTTTTATTCTTTGATTTACAGTTAAAGATAAAGCTGTGAACTAATAACACTTGCGTTATAGCCGCTATAAAACAGTCGTTTCCTCACCACTTTCTGTTTTGTTTTTTTTTCTATCACTGAGTTTAACAAAACAGAGAAGACTGAGAAACTGGAAAGTCTTCTGTGCTGAAGACTCCCCTGTCATAAATGCTAATCACCCATTAATTGTTAAGTCCATTCATTTCACTGCTAATAAAGTGATGCATTAATCACGTAATAAAAAAGACAAAGGTCAAAGACAGCTAAAAAAAATTTTTTAAGTAGAAGAACTAAACTGTGAGTAGGGGGCACGGTGGCTTAGTGGTTAGCACGTTCGCCTCACACCTCCAGGGTCGGGGTTCGATTCCCGCCTCTGCCTTGTGTGTGTGGAGTTTGCATGTTCTCCCCGTGCCTCGGGGGTTTCCTCCGGGTACTCCGGTTTCCTCCCCCGGTCCAAAGAAATGCATGGTAGGTTGATTGGCATCTCTGGAAAATTGTCCGTAGTGTGTGAATGAGAGTGTGTGTGCCCTGCGATGGGTTGGCACTCCGTCCAGGGTGTATCCTGCCTTGATGCCCAATGACGCCTCCCCGTGACCCGAGGTAGTTCGGATAAGCGGTAGAAGATGAATGAATGAATGAACTAAACTGTGAAAGAGCGCACCTAACATGCAGTGTGTAATGAATCAGTCTGGCCACTTCCAAAGGTTCACATTAGTCTCCTTACACATAAATACACAAACCCAGGAGCTGGTAATGTTTCTATAAACGATTTATGAATGAATGTGATTGCTTCTTATTTGATTAAGTTTCTAATTGGGAATTCCTCTGTGTACTTAACATCAAGATAAATGTAAATAAGAAGAGTTTACATCTGAGATGACATGGCTGGTCGGGGTTCCTGTACATAGAGCTCTGCTGAGCACTCAGCATCCCCATGTTTGTTCTTAGCCACCACTGTGTAGAACCCTTCATCCTCACTGCTCACATGGGAGATAACCAGCGAGTGCCGGCCACCTTCCTTCAGGATGCGAATGTCTTCATTTTCCACCAATGGATTGTCTAGGAGAAGAAACAGAGTTGTCTGAGGTTTAGTCAGGAGCTTGACTAATTGATAAAAGTTTCTCATGGGGAAAAATCTTCTTACCAAAGTGAGTCCAGGTGACCACAGGTGGGGGCGTTCCACTGACCTTGCAGTCAAATCGTGCATTTCGACCCTCGATCACCTCCAACACATCCAGCTTTCGGGTAAACAGTGGCTCAATGGAAGCAATGACCTTCATCTGGGCACATGAGGTCAGTTCCTCTACAGAAGACAAGCAATGATAATCAGTATGATAATGAAGGGCATTGTTGAGAACTGAACATGACCTGTTTCAGTTCTCAAAAGTCATGGCACTACAAAGATTAGTGCTTTGAGGTGACTAAATTAATAAATATCTAATTTAATACAGCAAAAGCTGAAATGAACAAAAATCCACTGCTCTAGTCACTTAAATGTGGTACAAAGCAGCCTTTTATAGAACCTTATAACCTGATTATTAAGTGTCTGGTTACTTCAGTCCATTTTTCCACCATGATGTCATGTCTGGAGATGCTCACCTTTGGCTGTGCTCAGTTTACAGGTGTATGTACCACTGTCGTCTTCATGCACTGAGTTGAGCAGCAGTCTGCACCTCTTCCCGTCAAAGTGCATCTTACAGTTTAGAAGCGCTGGCTGGATGAGCTTCCCATCCGACAGCCAGTCTACGTCCATGTCCTGTGGTCCGATCACATGGCATTCAAACAGCACTGACTCTCCTGCCTTCACCATGACATCCCTGAGAGGCCGCACTATGGCAAGGCCGGGTTCTACCGAAGAGGCTGAAAGATGAGTAGAGAGTGTGATGGAGATGAGGTTATTTTGATATTGAGTATGGTCATGGTGGGCCACAGTTAGTGTTAGTGGGTTGTGTTGCCACCTCACAACTTCTGGGGTCTCCGGTCATTTCCCACCACCCCACAACATTCATGTTCTTACTGTATGCTAATTAACCCTACTTGTGTTTGTAAGTCTTATGCGCCAATTAAACCACGTTGATACAGTTATAGAGTCTTACAGTTACACTTAGACAGAGCCTGGAATGCAACTTAGCAGAATACATGGACTTTGCAAGTCTATGGATAATTTTACATCATATAAGATTGTCCCTGTCAGAGCAAATGGAGCTTGGCTAATAGCCCGAAAACTGTCAACTACTCCAGGAGGCAAGGCACATTTGGTCCGCTAATAGCCTGTGCTAATGACTTTGCTTTGTATTTAAAGTGTTTCTGTGAAATCTATCTGAATTTTCAGGAAAAGAACTCTACTTTTTAGAATACAATTTTATTGATGTTAGATATTAAAGTAGCAATAAATTCTTTTTTTCTCCTCAATGTTATTCAATCCAATTCAATTCAATTCAAATTTATTTGTATATTGCTTTTAACAATGGACATTGTCTCAAAGCAGCTTTACAGAAAATAAGAAACATAATACAAAAAGTTTATTATTCAAAGAATAATATAATACAAAGATTCAAGATTAATATTAGACTTAATATTTAAATGTGTTTGTATTTATCCCCAATGAACAAGTCTGAGGTGACTGAGGTGACTGTGATGAGGAAAAACTCCCTTAGATGGAAGAGAAAGAAACCTTGAGAGGAACCAGACACAAAAGTGAACCTCATCCTCATTTGGGTGACACTGGAGGGTGTGATTATAAATATACAGTCTGACAGTTGTGTCATCACAGATGTGTGATACAGCGTCGTGTCCTAACCCAAGCTAAAACATTTACATTTACAGCATTGGGCAGACGCCCTTATAGAGAGAGACTTACATTTATCTCATTCATGCACACACACACACACACACACACACACACACACACACACACACGCGCGCGCGTGCACAAATATACATCTATTGTTAGCCACCAACAACAGCAAAGACTGTCCTGATAAATCTGATTCCACTAATGTTTTTATCCCCACAATGACATGTGACCTAAAACTAAAGATGACTTTCTCTTAAATGTAACAAAAAAATATAAACAAATTAAATACAAACGGGGGGCACGATGGCTTAGTGGTTAGCACGTTCGCCTCACACCTCCAGGGTCGGGGTTCGATTCCCACCTCCACCTTGTGTGTGTGGAGTTTGCATGTTCTCCCCGTGCCTCGGGAGTTTCCTCCGGGTACTCCGGTTTCCTCCCCCGGTCCAAAGATGGTAGGTTGATTGGCATCTCTGGAAAAATTGTCCCTAGTGTGTGATTGTGTGAGTGAATGAGTGTGTGTGCCCTGCGATGGGTTGGCACCCCGTCCAGGGTGTATCCTGCCTTGATGCCCAATGACGCCTCAGATAGGCACAGGCTCCCCGTGACCCGGATAAGCGGTAGAAGATGAATGAATGAATGAATGAATGAACAATTATTCAAACAGATCAGCTTCTAAAGCTTTATCTATCATTATTTCCTTGTTAAGTAAATAAAAGTAACATAAAGCATCCAGCATTTGCTGGCTCAATTCCTTCTAAGCAGAATTTCTCATTAATATGATTTTGAACATAATGAATATTGAAAATCGTGAGGGACAAAAAATAAAAAAATAAATGTTTTGTTTCTAGCACCCCAAAACCATCTTGACACTTATCCTTCGTGTTTGATATTGTTAAATTCTTTTCTCTTATTAACTATCATTTGAATGCTCTAGAGTCTCACCAACTAAAACAAATGGAACCAGAAGCACCAAGTTCATCACAAATACACTATATAGCCAACGATATTAAACGTGTGTCCATCATACCCATATGTTCCCCTATTTCCAAAACATTAAAAGCACGTAAAAAAAAATTGTCTAGAATATGTTCATATGCTGTGCCTTTAAGATTTCCTTTCATACGATTCAAGAGGAACAAACCTGTTCAAACCTGTTCCTGTGCACAAAGTAAGTTGCTCTTGTGGATCATGTGACTGATGGTGCACAAATTCAATTCATTCATTCATCTTCTACCGCTTATCCGAACTATTCTCGGGTCACGGGGATCTCAGGCGTCATCGGGCATCAAGGCAGGATACACCCTGGACGGAGTGCCAACCCATTGCAGGGCACACACACACACTCTCATTCACTCACACAATCACACACTACGGACAATTTTCCAGAGATACCAATCAACCTACCATGCATGTCTTTGGACCGGGGGAGGAAACCGGTCCAAAGGAAACCCCCGAGGCACGGGGAGAACATGCAAACTCCACACACACAAGGTGGAGGCGGGAATCGAACCCCCAACCCTGGAGGTGTGGGGCGAACGTGCTAACCATTAAGCCACCGTGCCCCCCCAAATTCAATCCAATTCAATTAAATTCAATTCAGTTTTATTTGTATAGCGCATTTAACAATGGACAATGTCTTAAAGCAATATTTAATATTTAAATTTATATGTATCCCTAATGAGCAAACCAGAGGCAATGGTGGCAAGGAAAAACTCCCTGAGACGACATGAGAAAGAAACCTTCAGAGAACTAGACTCAAAAGGGAACCTTATCATCAACTGGCTCACACCGGAGAGTGAATCATTTATTTAATAGAACTAAATAAAGTCAGTGAAATCTCCATAAGCCTGCTACACAATCTAGTGGAAAGCCTTCCCAGAAGAGTGAAGTTTATTATAAGATCAAATGGGGACTAAATTTCTACAAACGGATTTGACTCTCAGGTGTTGACAAAATTTTGGCCATATCGCATACTTTCCTTACAGCTGTACACAAATACTTTGATTGAGTCAAATTAATTGAGGTAGCTAGCTAATGCACTTAATTTACAATCAACCAGCTAATGATACTAATGATATAAATAGCAAATCTAGTAGCCTAAGTGCATTAACACCCATATGAGCTCTTTTCATGACTAGTATTTAAATCAGGGAACCGTAAAAAGAGTTCAATAAAATGTTCCATGGCATCCCTGAGATTATCGACAAGTACTTATACTTGTTCTCATACATAGGTCAGGAAAACATGCTACACTTGCATCTGTAATATACAATGTTCCTTTTGAAAGAAACAGCATAAAACCATCGTTAATTTATCTGTGGAAGATTCAATGATCATTATTATGAAAGAAAAAACCCTCATTAAATTCTGAGGCCCTTCAATGCAGATTTGATGTAAAGTGTGTGTTTGGGAAGAGAAGAGGCTCTTGACCTTACTGCACCACAGCCTAGAGCAGATTGGCTGTAATTAACACAGACACAGTGAGAGGTAGGTCTTCTACACCCCCACACACAGACACACTAACAATTGGTCTGTACAACATGTTCAACCTTATGGTGCAAATCCACAGGTATTAGCATGTGCCAGTATTAATATATAGCTTAAACCTTGTGGGATCTTGTTTACGCTTTTCAGTCTCCTGGTGTCTATTTTAAGAAGAACATATGCTCCTGATGATTGACCACATCATTTTCAGGACTCGATGGCTTCTGTGATTATCATGACAGATTATTATTCTGTGTTTATATCGTACAGAAGATAAGGGCCTCACCTTTAACCTCTAATTTGCCTTCGCACTGTTTGGTGCCGTACTCGTTGATGATCTTGCAAGTGTACACACCAGCGTCAGACTTCACAGCTGATTTTATTATCATCTCACTGTTGCCATCCTTTGTCTCACGGACGATGTGTCTGGGACCTGTTTTTATAGTTACTCTGTCCCTCAGCCTAAAAAACAAAAGAGTATATATATATTTATATATATACTTTTTTCTATTAATTAATATAATGAATAACGGAACCTACCAGTAGAGCATTGGTTTGGGCTGCCCAGTCATTCGCACAGACATGACCACTTCCTGTCCCTCCTTGACTGTCTGATCTACTACAGTAACCTGGGAATATGATAGAATCACACAAGGACACATTTTATACCACATATATCACAACAACCTAAAGCAAATGCAGTAAATAACACTGCTAGCTAGAATAATGAGTTTTATCTTTGTTTATTTAACCCTGTGTTATTTAACTTTTCAAAGCTAATTCACCTGAAAAGCAGGAGGCTCTTTAAACCGAGCATCTATGATCTTCCTGGGGTCAGAACCACGGTAGGATGATCCTACAAAATCCATAGCCTCCTCCAAGGGACTGAGATACTCCTCATCAGACGTGATGGGGCTACTGATGTCCATAGGAACACCAAGGTTGCCTCTCGCGTCTTGGCTAGGCTCTGAGGGTGAGACACATTATTGTCAGAAGTCCTTATTCAAAATACATTCAAGATAATAGTAGGACATTGAATGAACTCAAGGTCATTGTAAAAAAAAAAAAAAAAAGCTGATTATGGAGAGGACTACAAAGACTAGCAGGAAGAATAAAAGAGAAATGTGCTGCAATGTGCCGGTAATTTTTAAGTAGGCCTGGAAAAGGAAAGAAAGAAAAGAAAATAGGGGAAGGTCTTGGGGAAAGGCAATGTAATGGAAATAATGAAATTTTGCCCAACACACACACACACACACACACACACACACACACACACACACACACACATCCACCAATGTCAATTGGGATTTAGGATTGAGGCTTTAGGAGCTCAGAAGTATAAGACAGAGAGACTCTTCTTGATGGGTAACCAGTTTAACTTTAAGTACAGGAGCAATGTGTGCTGAACATTTGTTATGAGCAAAGTCTCCATTCATTCATTCATCTTCTACCGCTTATCCGAACTACCTCGGGTCACGGGGAGCCTGTGCCTATCTCAGGTGTCATCGAGCATCAAGGCAGGATACACCCTGGACGGAGTGCCAACCCATCACAGGGCACACACACACTCTCATTCACTCACACAATCACACACTACGGACAATTTTCCAGAGATGCCAATCAACCTACCATGCATGTCTTTGGACCGGGGGAGGAAACCGGAGTACCCAGAGGAAACCCCGAGGCACGGGGAGAACATGCAAACTCCACACACACAAGGTGGAGGCGGGAATCGAACCCCAACCCTGGACGTGTGAGGCGAACGTGCTAACCACTAAGCCACCGTGACCCCCAGTAAAGTCCCCAGCTGCTGAATATTTTGCAGTCTATTTAGGGTAATAGCAGCAATATCAAAGTTAGGAGAATACTTAGGAGGAAAATATTAAATGAGAAAACTTGCAAGCTTATAAAAGCAGGGTATCAGAATCCTTCAAATGAAGTAATGGTCAATTTTAATGCGTAGTCTTATATAGTGCTCAAACAAAAGTGTGTTGTCAAACATTATATCTAGTGAAACCCTGAAGCCTCAGATGTACTGAATTTGTATTGAATAATGAAATGTGGATATTTCATTATTTACATAACACTTTAAATACATGTCACACATGCTAACTAATATCATTATGAATGGCTTTATAAATACTGGCTTAATATCCATACATTATATAAACTACAAATAATCTTCAATTGCCCCCTGCTATCATCTCACTGGTATCCACTAACCACTAACAGGCACAAAAACTCATAGCCACACAAGTTCACTGAAGTGTAAAATTCACTTTTTAGCAGGGATTGTGCTCGGATTCTATCCTGCCTCTGTTAGACAGGCTTTTGTATCTGATCTTAGCGAGAGAAGACGAATTGAAAAGAAGGAAGCGTTAAGTGAAAAGCGATCAGTCTGCATTGTTGATAGCTGAGGAAGGATGAACCAGGTAATAACAGATCCAATCTCTCAGTGTGACAATGTGGAGATTCTGCTCATTACTTTTATGTAACATTTCCATCGTGGAGATGGAAACCCGGAGCTGGAGTCCGTTAACGTGTCCATTAAATTTGAAAATAATCTGTGTTGTTCGTAAAGCAGGTGTTAATAATGATACAAAATCATTGGTCTCCCCAAAACACTAATTAAATTCAAATGTATTTGTATTTATGGCATTTGGCAGAAGACTACATGCAGAGCGACTTTTATCTTGCTTAAACAGCTGGGCAATCGAGGGCTAAGGGCCTTGCTCAGGGGCCCAGGTGCGGCAGTTTAGTGGCCACTATACAAGAATTTGTATTTCAGATGCAGTAATTACAGTAATTAGTTGCAGTAATTGCTATTATTTAGTTTGCTGTAAATAAAGAACATTATATATACATTATTATTATTATTCATTCATTCCTTCATTCATTCATTCATCTTCTACCGCTTATCCGAACTACCTCGGGTCACGGGGAGCCTGTGCCTATCTCAGGCGTCATCGGGCATCAAGGCAGGATACACCCTGGACAGAGTGCCAACCCATCGCAGGGCACACACACACTCTCTCATTCACTCACACACTAAGGACAATTTTCCAGAGAAGCCAATCAACCTACCATGCATGTCTTTGGACCGGGGGAGGAAACCGGAGTACCCGGAGGAAACCCCCGAGGCACGGGGAGAACATGCAAACTCCACACACACAAGGCGGAGGCGGGAATCGAACCCCCAAACCTGGAGGTGTGAGGCGAACGTGCTAACCACTAAGCCACTGTGCCCCCCCATTATTATTATTATAATTATTATTATTATTATTATTATTATTATTATTATATACATTATTATATATACATATTATATATACATTATAATCCTGAAAAAGTAAGCTTTTACAATTTAGTCTTTAAGAATAATGGGAAGTGAAATATTTAATACCATACCATTAAGCATAAAGGCTTAATTTCATGCAGTAATATTATACAGTTAACTGGTTTCTAATTTGGTTAGGATTTTTTTCTATACTGTACATATACACGTGATTCTCAGATTCAGGGGTTCTGATGTAAATAAAATGTCAAATGTCAGTTCTACAAACCAGTGGAAGAAGACTGAAAAAACAACAAAACTTCTTCTCAGTGAAAGTCTTGGTGAAAAATTGGTGAAAAACTGATTTCATTTTAAAAACATCCCTACCTTCTTATCTCTGGCCTACACTTTATAAACGATCATGTTCAAGAGAAAAATAAGCAAGTTGATCAATGTAATTGGCAAACCAGTGCCAAAAGTAGTTTTACTGTCAGAAAGCCCATGCTGATGGCTCCAGAGCAGATCCTGTCAGCTTGAAGTGGGAATAAATTGACAACACATACAGGGTTCTGCTTCCCACCTCGTGCACAGTGTATATTACAGGAACCAGCATGTGATTACCACTCCTAAGATAGAATATTTGTGAAGCACCCAAACACTGAACTATTACCTTCACCAACAATAAAAAAAAAACACACACGATGACAAAACCATTGCAAAAACCAGTACAATACAATACCTACAACTGGGTATTTTACCAAGTTCGTGATTTTAACATTATTTAATATGACATTTAGTTCTAGAATGGTCTTACACTTACCTGTGCCTCTGGTGGCCAGAAGAATGCTATGCTGTTGTTAAATCTAGTTACCATTTATAGCAATGATTCTTTTTAGCAATGTCTTCATTTTAAGATTCAATTGCAGAGGTTCTTCCAAGCAGAAATGCACACACAAACGCACTGTACATACACAGCTCCTCCTGGCTCCCATTAAAGACTCATATACAGTACCATGTCTCTCATAGCAACCATCCTATTTATACATTACAGTATGAGGTTTGGTCCTAGCAGTGGCATTATGGTGCCATTTTATTACATTTATATACTACTGTTTTTTTGGTTTTTTTTTTAAATAATGTTTAATTTCACCTGTAATAGCCTTACAGTAGGTGTCAAGTTTACTAGTAAGAAA
This sequence comes from Tachysurus vachellii, assembly GCF_030014155.1. Classification (NCBI taxonomy): domain Eukaryota; kingdom Metazoa; phylum Chordata; class Actinopteri; order Siluriformes; family Bagridae; genus Tachysurus; species Tachysurus vachellii. The sequence goes on from NC_083467.1 coordinate 21,691,183, forward strand.
ATGGGGCCTTTATTGCAATATTATTGTTAGATTATTAGTATATCACAACACAACAACAACAACAATAATAATAATAATAATAATAATAATAATAATAATAATAATAATAAAGTTAAATGCAAATATGATTTCAGCAGTAACACATTGCAGATGAGATTCTAGTCCTAAATTGCCTGATTTTATGTAAATCTTCCTCCAGGCTATTATTCAAAATGGGATTGATATACAAATGTCTGTGCCAGAGAATGATAGTTGAATTTTAATAGGCAGATAGATGAATTGTATTTTAACTCTGCTCATGCAGAATCATTATGCAGATGATCCTGACACATTTCCTGAGAATTTCATTCCATTTCAAATCTATTTCCATACGCATTTGCTTTTATTGGTGAAACGGTTTACCTTTAAGCACCACCTTTTATTATGAACACTGCAAATGCATCTTAAAAGCTAAATAATGAATTCCAGACATCTACGCTTTAGTTAATTAATGAGGAATGAGTGCAGATGTCATTTAGACCGCGCTTTGTAATGAGAGTTGCTGTAAAGTGCTGTGGCAGCTCGTTTGCACCAGACGAAACGTTTGAACATCCAGGTTAAATGAGTAGTGGAGATTGCTTGTGTGCATTTCTATTAAATCTGCACCAACAAGATACCAAATGAAGAGAACACAAACAGAAATAAGTGCTTGATTAAAAAAAATAAATAAAATACACTGGGTGTGGCTGTGCAATCTTCAGACAACAGTCTGCTATATGCTATGGTTGCTATGGTAACTATTGCTTTGAAGCTCAGGTTAGAGATTGATGGGAGAGAAGGAGAGGTTGCGAGAGAGATTCAGATATAAGGCTAAAGAAAGCAAAGGGATTACTTAAATTGAAAGTGTCGGTAGGAAGATAAACAGGAAAGCATTTAATCTAAATTAGTAACCAACTCCCTCCAGGGATGAGTTTATCACCAGCACTGAGCTGCTAACCCAGACCTGTAGGAATGTAGGATGGTGAAATGATTCACTGCTTCGTCCTTTAAACCCACTGAAATAACCAGAGGTGCTAAAATTCCCCACATCACCCTCCAAAAATGCCTCCCCCTCAGCTTGGAATATAGAAAGTACTGAACTCTGAGGATCAATGATGTAATGGTATGTCATCTTTCTCTGCCTTTCAAATAGTCTTTTCCATGAATACACAGGAAAGTGCAAGGGAGGGCAAGAAAGTAAAATGAAAAAGCAAAAATTCCTTTAAAATGTATTTCGAAAGACAGTTTCTAGAGAGCCCTGAAAAATGGATTAAAGCTGGCATGTTTCTCCGTCGGGCACTCAATACACATCAGACTTTCTAAATATATTAGTGATGAGATATCTGACTTCAGGCTAATGTCAGAAAAAGGGCTTGTAATAATGTAATGTTCTGGACAAGTCACGCCAGAATGAAGAATTTAGTTTAGAATAACGTCTCGGCCTTGGCATCAGAAAACGCAACTTCAATGAATGACATATTATTATTGACAGACCTGGCAGGCTGCCTAAAAGTAAACACTCACCTGGTTTTATAAAGAGGGTAGCGCTGCAGGAAGCCTTGCCCACTTCATTTGTGGCTGTTACAGTGTATGTGCCACCATCACATGGTTTTGGCCATTTGATGAGTAGAGAGTGCCTTTCTCCCTCCACTTTAACCACGTGTGTTGGACTGTTCTTAATTTCCACGTTGTTCTGCATCCATGTCACTAGATATTAAAAACTCATGCATGTAAGCCTTTTTTCATTCAGTGACGGGTATAGTTTTAGTAAGGATAAGACATTAATCTGATTTTGCTCTGTTCTTTTCCATTGACCATGATTGTACAACATTCAGTGGCTGCAACTCATTCTAAATGTACATATGGAGTTAAACAGCCTGTAGTCATGTCATACATTCAAGTTTTTTTTTGGTTCTCTCCAAAAGGTTAACAGGAAGAACTTGCCTTCAGGGAGAGGATTGCCAGCAATAATGCACTTCAGCAAAACCTCAGCACCAGAGGATGCTATTGTGTCTTGAAGAGGAAACTCAAATATCGGGGCCTCTAGAGGGTCTTCTTCCGCTGACACATAGGAGTCATCAGAAGACTCTGCAAAAATAACCATGACAATAGGCATGCATATGTTATGCATATATATATATCTATACAGTACTGTGCAAAAGTTTTAGGCAGGTGTGAAATGCTGTAAACAAAGAATGCTTTCAGAAATATAAATAATTAGTGTTTATTTCTGTCAATATTTGGTGTGTTTTTTTTTTTTGCCTTCAAATCAGCATGAAGTGATGGCACGGCCCACACAGAGCCCTGATCTCAACATCATCGAGTGTGTCTGGGATTACATGAAGAGACAGAAGGATGTGAGAAAGCCTTCATCCACAGAAGATCTGTGGTTAGTTCTCCAAGATGTTTGGAACAACCTACCAGCCGAGTTCCTTCAAAAACTGTGTGCAAGTGTACCTAGAAGAATCGCTGCTGTTTTGAGGGCAAAGGCTGGTCACAGCAAATATTGATTTGATTTAGATTTCTCTTTTGTTCATTCACTGCATTTTGTTCATTTATGAAAATATATGTTTAACACTTCCATTTTTGAAAGCATTCTTTGTTTACAGCATTTTTTCACACCTGCCTAAAACCTTTGCACAGTACTACTGTATATATATATATATTCATTTGACAGACAATTTTAACAAAGGTGACTTTATAAAGTCCCTGTTTTGAAGAGCGGTGCACAAATTAGAATTTACAACTGTCAGATCAGTCCAAACCATAACTACTGCACCACCACTGTCCTAAGCACAATATTTTTCCATTAGTCTGCTGCTAAGTGCACTTTAGGTATGCTAGGCTACAGCTAATTAAAGTCACAATATACATGGGTTTTCATTCATCTTTTAAGATTACATTTAGGACAGTGCTTGTAATACACTGATTCTGATCCATATCCAAGAACTGTTCCTGGCTGGTCCAGTAGCATGAAGTAATACACTGTCCAATTGACAGGACTTGTTGAGGATGTTAATAAAAATTATCACTTTGTTTTGGTCTGAATAGAGGGTTGTAACTGGAGAACAAAACCATGAATGATGAGATATTTATTATTTTAAACCACAGACAATTGTAAACAAATTATTTTGTAAAATAGAAATCATTCATTAATAAACACAACACACCCACCTAATTCAGGGGACATCGGCCTTTGCTTTCGTCCCCTTCCTCTCACCCTTTGAGGTTTTTCCTCTTTGGAAGTGGCATGGTTGCTTGTTTTATCACTGTGTGCAGGTACAGAAGTTTCTGTTTCCATTGGCTCCTCTTCAACAATAATTTGTGGGATAGTGACCTTTAGTGCTGGTGCTAGAGGAGTCACATCTATCACCATCTTCTCTTCTTTAGAGGAGGCTGGTGAAACCCTTGGTGGTTTAAGAGGTGGTGCCTGGACAGGACACTCTTGTACTGCACTGATTTCACTCTGCACAAGAGGACTTTCAGGTCTTCTGTCCAGCTTTCTCAGAGTGATCTCTATGGGTGTTTTTCTATTGACAGTTTCATTTTCTATGTGGACCGGGGTGACTTCTTGGACTTGACCTACTCTCTTAACGAGTGGGCTTGCAGGTCTCGGTTCCACCTTGCGTAATGTCATCTCCAGGACATTTCTGGATGGTGACTCCTCTCCTGTTCTGCGAGGTGAGTGTGGGTGTTCATCAGTCTCAGAAGCGATTTCCACAACTGGAGATCTTGGAGGGTTTTCAGCAACTGGACTAGGTCCACACATCCGTCTTGGAGACTTTTGTCCAGGTAATTCAGATGGTGACATACCTTCTGGAGGTGACGACTCCCCTGCCTTTTCCTTAAACGTTTTAGTTGTCATGGGTGACCTCTCTCGTCCAACCTGATCCTGTAACAATGATTCCTGTTGCTGAACCTGTGTTGATTTGTCTTTGGGTTGTTCTTTCATTCTATTCTCTTGCTCTTCTTGCTCTTGCTTAGCACGCTCCCGGTCCTGTAGCTTTTGAATCACCTGAGGTGGGATGGGCTCCAGTTTTCTGATGGGCTGCCTGCCCCTGTGAAAAGTGGATAGCTGTTCAGTTGAGAAGGACTTCTTCATATGTGGTTTCCCCACAAGCTTTTTGATTCGCTGGAGTTCCTCTGTGAACTTGTGCTCAATATCTTGCACTTTCTGGGAGTAACGAGGCCTGTCCTCCAGAGAAGCAGCTCTCTGCCTAAACATAGATCTTCTCTGCTCTGCATCTGCCTTCAAAGCTTCATGGAGATCCTCCTTGGAACTTTCTCTTGAGATTCCTAGACGACTCCCTCCGTCATCAGAGTCAATGGAAGGAGCTCTGTTAAACCCGGCCCAAGAGCGTCCAGAGATTGACCCCTCAGGATTGTCAATGCTTCTTCTGCGCTCTTCAAAAACTCTCACCCTTTCAAAGATCTTGGAACTAGGCCGTATTAGTTTAGGAGAGGGACGGGGGGTCAAGTCCTTCCGTGAGTAGTCACTGACGGGGGTCTGGGGACGAGAGTCCTGAGCACTACTCTGGGACATGGCTGAAGACTTGGGTTGTTTAATCTTCTCCTCGAACTCTCCGGGTACCGTGTCTTGGTATTCACTTGGCACAACAGCTTTCTTGCGTGGGGTCAGGGGTGTTGGGGGGCCTGAGCCAGATCGGCCAAGCATGGGAGAGGTGGATGAACGGATTATTTTAGGGGAAGGGGGAGGGAGAACTTGTGGGGGAGATTCCCTCAAAACCTCCTCAGATTGGCTCCTGAAAGAAGGCGATTAACGGAAATGTTCTGTTAGACTATTGGATCAATAAGGGGGATGAGCCCAGCTATTTGGAAGAGGACAGGGGGCCAGAGAGGCACTTTGTCTTGTGAATAGAATGTATGTGACTGGAAATTTGTGAAGGCTTGCATATTTCAGTGTCTCTGTGTGTTTGTCTTGAGTGGCAATATTGGGGTTTAACTTTTGAAATGTCCCAATTATAAGTGGGGCAAAGAAACAAACAATGCTATCTACATCAAGTACCCAGTAATCAGACCTACTATAGTTTCTGTATAAAGTTTGGGTAAAACTTGAGAGTTAAAAATAAAGAATAGGAATGCCTTTTACATTGGTCTTGGGGTGACAGTCAAGACCAAGTTTCACTCTGCCCAAAAACAGTCTTTCATCACAGTAGAATCAAATTAAATAAATTCACTTCAATTTACAATACACCTAAATGTGTAGGATTGGTCAAGCCAATTTCACTGAAGCCTACTAGCCAATTCCTTCCAAAAACACTGGACTAGACCACCATATATGACTGGAAATACACATCTGTAGGTCACATTTCACTGCCATAGCTGAGAAGGAAAGGTTGCAAATTGTTATATAGAATAAGCACTTAAATAATTAAGAAGACTACAGTTAGAATGATTTATGAATGAACAATACAGAGTGAAGACATGAAAATGACCCCTCTATACATAGCACATTCATAGACACTGTCACCTGACTGGGTGAAAACAGACTTACAGTAAATGTTTTTTTGTTGTTGTTGTTTTTATCCACAGGCTTCCTTCCCAGCCTGCAGATGTTTAGACATACTTCTGTATGAGATCCAGTGTAAAGGACTGCATGAACATCACCCAAGCCGTGTCAAAACCATGCAAAGGAACATGACCGTGCAAGAATTTGGAAAAATAACACTTGGATGCTCTTTAATAATGGGTTGTGTTAGTGCACCATGAAAAATCCAGCAATTAGTAATTGCCCCTAGCCACTCAAGCTGTTTGGAAAATATTCCTCGTTTTCAGTAAATTTGAAACTACAGGCCAATGACTATATTAAATTACTAATAAACGAAAAAGGCAAATTACCAAGATTTGGTTTTCCATTTAAAGCTTTATTTCAGATATCAAATTTACAGTGTTATGATGACGATGACTATATGTTTTGGCAATGCATCTATTCTTTTGTGCTTTATTGTCTAATATAAAAATCGAAATAATAATTACTCAGTTGCTATATAAAATGAAGAATCCATATATATATATATCCGTTTGCAGTAATATTTTCATGCAAGGAGTCATGCTAAAGCAATTCTTCAACAAAATGCATGCAGAGAAATCAGAGAACCTAAAAGGGCCGATGGCACCTCGCGCAAACAATATGATGCAAATAATAGCAACAGCCACAGCTTCATTTTATTTTGCATCTATTGTTGTGGAGGTAAAAGAAAATTGAAAATAGGCAAAAATAGAAAATACACATAGAAATGGGGGTCAAAGGAAAGTATGAACTAAAAGAAAATAATTCTAGATGAGGCACAGAAAAGGCAGTAATTGTGGGCAAGGGAGGTGGCAGTTAATTTAATCTAATGTCCTTTTTTTTTCTTTTGCGAAAGTAATTTGATTTTATTTCTATATTGAGCTACAGTCTAATGTGATGAAAATGGAAATGCTAAAAACTGTATCCCAGACATTTTACTAATTTGACCTGAATTGTAAATGTAACGACAAATACACCATATTCTTTCTTTTTTAGGGGCCATTATAATATTTCTAATATTTCACTTTAACATTTGTGCACTGGCCAACAAGAAAAGGTCACGTAACTTCCTTATAGGATGTCGGCTGCCACATAGCTGGCACATACAATGCACAGATCTGACACAGGATTATTGGCTGGTAGGCTTAAAGGCCAGGTCTGTAACTGGATGATGAATAATGAATTCTCTGTGCCTGCCAGGATCAACTAAGCTTTAGACATTAAACAGGAACATGACCAGCCAGCCATCATCGGTTCACTTTCTTAAACAGCCAACATGCTCCATGAAAGAAATGGAGAGATGAAGAATGAGATATACGCATATGTGTGTATAACAGAAACTAAAAGATGAGCATGAGACTGGAGTTCAATTGCTCAGATCTTATTAGACAGTATAGCCAAAGCACTAAGTGTTAATGTACTGTGATGAAATTTACATATTTACTGAAAATATTATTCTGGCCATTAAATGGGGCATGATGTTTAAATGTTCTTGGCATTTGGAATGAATATTTAGAATCCTAGGTGCTATTGCATGTATTGTTGGCCCTAGCTCTAACATGGCTGTGTGGATGGTGCTGAGGAGGAGGGACAGAATCAGACAATCCTATATTTCTTCTTTCTTTCTCTTTCTTTTTATTCTATGCATCATATAACAACTGCAAATTGATCAAGCACCCACATGCAGAATGAATTGTGCTCAAAAGCTCTGCTTTCCCACTTTCCTAGCAACACTTTTGGAATTACATAAGGGTGAGATTTGCAGCTGAAAAACAAAACAGCCTCAGTGTACTTGGCTTGCATCGCTGTTATATCTGCTCTTTCCTACATTATCATTGTTTCAGTTTACTGAACCTCCACCTGTGAATGAGTCACATCTAATTGTAATTGGTTTGGCAGCTCATGCTGCTCTCTCACAGTGGGCTGATCTGTACATCATCCAAATGTGGAGAGCTTTCATTCTCTCTCTCTCTCTCTCTCTCTCTCTCTCTCTCTCTCTCTCTCTCTCTCTCTCTCTCTCTCTCTCTCTCTCCCTCCCTCCCAATAGACAAATCAGGGAAAGAAATTAAGAGGTCACACCCTAGGCTCTGGTCTGTGTCACCTCCCCAGCACACACACACAGTGCTTCATGTCACAGCAAAAGCCTTCTGTGGTACAAGGACTGAGAAACTGGGCTGTCTATGGATGTTTTGCAGAAAATGTTTAAAATATTATTATTTGCTGTTAATTTTGTGGGCTGCTGGAATTATGAATAGTTTAATCATTTGCTCATGGGAATGCTTTGAATTACAGGGGAATAGAAAAAGTCCTTCCTCTATAGAGACTGAATGTGCTACCATAGTAATCGCTAGCTAAAGACACACTTTCCTCGGACCCCCACACTGGGCGGGACAGATTGGCTCGAGATGCCCGGATCAGCGGCTCGACCCCTAGGTGCCTGATGTGGGTGGCCGTTGGTTCCCGGCCGGTGCCTTGCCTGGCGGCCTGTGGCCCCGCTGCTCTTGATCCCAGGGACTGCATCTCTCTCTCCACCACTGTGTTCTCACCATGACCACTCGCACCTGATGCCACATCCATCATCCGCTCACCTGCAGAAGTAATATAATAGAAGAAAAAAGTGCTTTAAAAAACCTAAATCTCCTTAAGTTTTATGTCACAGAGCTGCTGAATGTGGATTCTTACTGAACAATAGTTTAAATTAGATGCTCATTTCAACAGAATATAGTCTGAACAGGAGATCATATTGTGATCTGTGTGAAAGTTTTTATGATGCTTTTACCTTATTTGTTTTTGAGTTGTTTCTGTGCAACAAAACAAGCTGTATTTTTTATGTTGTTGTTGTTGTTTTTTTGTTTAACTGGGTAGAGATTTAAAATTGTTGACATATAGTTTAAGTATGTAATGAATAAAACTCTTTTACATTTTATCGACTCTATTGGAATCGTAACAATAATACACCCTACAGATGGGATGTTAACAACAACACAGCTTGTTATATTTTAATCCTTATTATTAAATTCAACCATTATTTAATAATTGTCATAATAATGATAATGATAATTGTCATAATAATAACTGTCATGGCCATGACAGAGGATATTGAGATCTATTTCGCAGTCAATTATTTATCATTTATCATGTTGTATGCAACCATTCTGGAAGCCCTGGCCAAATTGTGTTGAAGTGAAAAGAACTAAACATAACCCCTGCAGGAAACAGAAGAAAATAATAAATAATAAATAAATTAGTAATTGTGGCTAATTAGTAACTTACTGTATCGGTGTTAACTAAAACACCCTTTTGGCAATTATCTCACCTTCACAAATATTTTCATAGGTACTATTTATTCAGTATTTATTCTTGTTTATTTTCTTTATTCTTATGTATTTTCACCCACGTATGTCAAATTAAGAGATATCCTTTGGCAGGATCTTGCAGGAACCTTACTGTACTGTTTTTCTGGCTTGTTTACATTGATGCTTCATTGCATTTTAATCACAGAACCACGTACTGTACATTCACTATTTTGTAGTATAAATAAATATAATAGCATTAAGTTAGCAAATACATTAAGCTGCGAAACTGCTATATTATTAAATGTCTTACAAGTTTTAAATTGACTCATTTAACTGTACTGTTTACTGCATGGACCAGAGTCCTTATATAATTGAAGATTAGCAGTTTAAAATGTGACTGTGTTAGGTTTAAATATGGAGCAGCGATGTAAATATTGACTGAGAAATCTCCTTTTATCACTGTAGTATACAATTAAATTGTGGTATATCTTAATTTCAGCCTCCAGTGAAACACTCAAGGTATTTTGCATGATAATGGAAAGATATAATATGCAAATATTCGATGGTAGCAATTTTAACAATTTGAATACACTCTAGTTTATTATAACGGCACCTGCTGAAAAAGCCTTTTATGCCTGCTTAGATAAAACCACAAAAAGGGAAGGTAGGACCATTAAGAAAATGGCATTTAATCCAAGCTAGGCTGTCATTTTATCTAATCCCTGAGAATAGGATTGCTTGGATTACATGCAGTTTGAGGCAGTGACAACCAGGTGCATGACATTTCCAGCAGGCTCTGTGGGAGACGGCGTGCCCTCAACAGGAATCGGTTCTCTCACAGCCTGGTTCGTTGCGGTGGGCAGATGCAGCTTGATGCAGGCAAAAACGGGAGGCAATTTAAAGGGCAAACATCCTTCATATTCACAGAGACAAAGCCTCCACCCACCGATCCACCATCCTAATGCATCAAATCAATCCGATATGCATCACTCCACTGAGGAAATCTCAATGCATGACACGTTTATTCCCTCCATATTTCTTTGCCTGTAAATTGTGGGTGTTCATTATCGAGACAGGCTTGAGAGGCAGTTTTCATAGCAGTCGGTGTTAGATAGTGTGGAGACAATACATCCCATCACTCAATATTGTGCTTACTAGATGAAAGCCATTTGTCAGAAAAAGAACAAATCTAATGTAATTGTTTACTAAAAAAAACATACCTGATTATACTGTATACTACAATTCACCAGCTTGCATAGTAATATAGATAAAAAGTACCTACTGTACATTTCCATGACCTATTTTATTTTGGTTCGTGAATGCTATTTTTTTTCCTTTAATACTACAGTATAATGTAATAAATACATTTCCCTCCATCTGAAAGCGCCTCAAATGTACACCCACTTCCTCTCACCGGGGGCTGCTGGGACAGCTTTTCTCATAACGTACAATGAGAGCAGAAAGTGCCACTGCCAAGATCCTGCAAAGTGACTGAAAAGAATGGCAGAATAAGCTTATCGCTTCTTACTGCTGTCCTTGTAAACATGTAAGAATTCGTTCTCTGTTGAGAATAACACTGTTGGAATCGGCAGTATAAGTCTGTTAAAAACGTTACAGTTTGCAGAGAAACCGGATACCTCTGCACATGCTGAGATTTAAGAGGTGGGTGATTTAAGAATTTGACAAAAATATATGTATTTTTATGCTGTAGCTGATTTGTACTGGAATGCAGATATTGAAGACTAAGTAAGGAATAAAACACAACACGATGCGCTGATATAAGTAACTAATCAGTTACTATGGAGTGTTTTATTTCGCTTATACCACAGCAATTCGCCACCATCTACAGTGTTAGTGTATACTGTAGTTACATTTAATGTATACATAATCAAAATTTTATTCTTGAGGATTTTCTGCAAAAGACGGTAGCTCCTGTTGTCACTTAAAAGACATCCCTCACCGGCCTCAACCCTGAAGTTAGACCATTCATTCATTCATCTTCTACCGCTTATCCGAACTACCTCGGGTCACGGGGAGCCTGTGCCTATGTCAGGCGTCATCGGGCATCAAGGCAGGATACACCCTGGACGGAGTGCCAACCCATCGCAGGGCACATACACTCATTCACTCACGCAATCACACACTAGGGACAATTTTCCAGAGATGCCAATCAACTTACCATGCATGTCTTTGGACCGGGGAGGAAACCGGAGTACCCGGAGGAAACCCCCGAGGCACGGGGAGAACATGCAAACTCCCCACACACAAGGCGGAGGCGGGAATCGAACACCAACCCTGGAAGTGTGAGGCGAACGTGCTAACCACTAAGCCACCGTGCCCGAAGTTAGACCAAATAAAACCAAAAAAAATTTAATGCTAAGAAAAGTCCTGAAACCTGAAGGAGGTTTTTTTTTAAAAATCTTTTTAAAGACTTCTTTAATGTGTTAAACAAATGTCTATATAGCACCAGCTTATAAAATACTGCAACATTTACTCAGTTTAAATTCTTAAACAATTTAAACACTTTAGAAAACCAACCTCTTATGTGTTCAATATTTAAGCGTCTTCCAGACAAATCCTTGTGAATTAGCAGTTACTATAGAAACGATAACATATTAGAATGAGCGCATTAATATTGACCTGTGATTTTGTCTTAAGCCAGAACTAATATCTGAGCTTCTGCTGTAGAAAAGGAATCAACAACCAAACAGATTCAAGAATTCAGCAGGTCTGTGAATATGAGATATGGATACAAATACATATGTAAACTTTAGGGTTAAAAAATAATGTTTTTGACAAAGTTGGACCTTTTTTCATGTTTTCTTTGTCCACAAGTTTCAGTATAATCAAATGATCTCCGAAAGGCCGGTTCATTTGTAGTGAGAGAACAATCCAAAGCTTAAAGCTAGGTCAAAAGGTCAAAACGATCATCATTATTATTGTTACCGATATCTTAGTAAGAATATGAAAAAACTAGCCAAACCTCAAATCTGTTACAGCTCAAACAGATAGCTAAAAAACAACAGTTTCAAACAGATGTTCAACTATTAATATTTTAACATACACTATTTTATTCTACACTAAACAATCTGTAGGCAAAGTTTAGCATAAAAATCATAGTTTCTGATATAACTTTATGATTTAATTCCAGACTATGGAAATGCAGCATGAATAACTCAGTCTAGGTTTCTGAAGCATGTGTGAGACACAGTGATAAGTCTTGGATATTTTATATTGCTTTAGGGTTTTAAGGATTCTGTGGGTTAATCTAAGTGTGCAGAGAAGATCGATTGAGGCTAACACATCTAAAACCAAGCAGGGAGATAAAATAATACAATTTATAAGATTTTCAATCTCAGCAAGTCACATTTTTTTTGCTCTGAGATAAAACATAAAAGAGTGAAGTAAATAAGATGACGAAGTGAATAAAGCAGGAACAGCGACCAGACAGCAGATCAAAATAAATAAATGACATTGAATTTCTCCCTGAAAATGTGACAAACTGTGAAGATCTCACAATGAACATAGAAGAAATTCATGTGTGTACTTGATTGTTATGCATTTCCTTTTCTTGTGCTAAGCTGCTTTTGTTTTTCAGTCTGTTTATTTTTATTTTGTTCGAAATATGTCATATATTTCCCCTTTCTTTTTGTTTGCTTTAAATCCCATTTAAGTACCTTTGCTGTTTTCCAGGCTGGGTATTGCAAATGAGAATCTGTATTTGTAATGACATGTCAGGTTAAATTAAAGGCTAAATAAAAAATGAAATAAATGATAAATGTGTGTGTCTATTGTGATTTGAAGAGGTGCTATGAGGTGGGCTGTGTGTGAAGAACAGAACTGAACAATGCTGTTGGGAAAAAGGGTGTAATTACCTGCAGGGACCCGCTGGGAGGTCTCGTCTGGATCGCCTCTGCCTCCGTCTTTGGTCTCCATCCGAGGATCGGCTGCTTCGTCCTCCGTCGTTTCAGAGTC